>NC_091640.1:3437500-3580000 GCF_027580195.1 Bos mutus | reverse complement strand
TTTTGAGTTCAAAGTAAAGTGCATCTTCAGCAAGATCAGATGATGAAATAAATTAAATCAGCAGTGAAGGTCAGTATACATTCTGACTTGGGAATGTGAACTTTTCAGAAACCTGTATTTATTACATTTTACTATTTTTAAAAGCCAGCTGCGAGATTCATAGCAAGAAATGGTGCGACATACCAATGAATGCTGACCCGAAGTGAAGGCTCTTTTCAAAATGGTTAATACGCCTGATTGGCAAGTCATCCCTGGCGCCTGTGTCATTGTTACAGCACAGCTTTAAAATATATGGATTTAAAACGCAAGTATCGTGACTAATATTTATTTCAAGTACAGAATGTGTCACAGCAGTGGGCCATCCTATTATTAATGCAGTAAACTGTGTAATACTCTATAAGAGCCAGCCCTGCTTCAGTTCTTAGCTACATGAAAATAACAGTAAAACATGTCTGTTTTTTCCTGCTAAGCTTTATTGTTACCTGGGAAGGTACTGGCATTCAGAAAAGCCAAATGCAGACAAATAATGTGAACATAAACCATGCCTGAGCATCGCTCTGCTGTGCAGAAATCTCCCTGCACTGCCCCTCAAACTTTGAGAATATATATATATATATATTTTTTTAATTAAAAATAATTAAAATAGAAGGAAACTGCTGTATCTCCAGAAGGTAATCAGAAATAAACATTCTAGTAAATATTCTAAGTCAGCCAGGAAGTAACTCAGATGGTTAGTACTCACTGCATCACACGTGAAACACTAATAATATTTATGAAAACAGTCCTTGGTCAGGGGGTGGGGGGTTGAAAGGAAGCAGCCCACGGAGGTCTGAGTTTTCCATCTGTGGTTTGACATGGTCGTGAGCAGGGGGAGGGTGCTACCTAGCCTTGTGTTATTTTGTGCAGGAGCAGAGTTCCCTTACTGTATCCAGCAGGTCTTGAGTTTGCATTATGTTGTCCCTTTAAAATTGAGAACAAGAATTTATTTTAGAAAAAGAAAGGAAAATGCATCTCATACCTAGGCAAGTTGGGAGATGCGTAGAGGCGATATTTGAACCTGTTTGCCCCCACTTTTCATGAACTGGGAAAACGAGTGTCTCAAAAGCTCTCAGGGAAAACCAACTTGGAACTGCGGTGATCACAAAAGGGCCTTGTCTGTCTCTCTTCAGCTCCTCCCCTTTCCAGGCCGAGTTCCCGGGAGCTGGTGTCACGGGGTGAAGGGATGGTCCAGACCCTCTGGCAGTTCAGGTTCAATGCCCTGACACCCACCCGTGCCCAGCCTGGTGGGGATGGGGGTGGGCAGCCTGGGTCCCTCTCCCCGCTGCCTCCTTCCGAGTCACTCAAGAGGAGATGCTCAGGGCTGGCTTCAGAGGCTTTTTTTTTTTTGGTGGAAACATTCAAATCCAGTAGGTGCAGTGCACATGGTAACTGAATCCCCAGGTTCTCAGGCACTTTTCTGAAAGTCGGAGCTTGTTGTGGTGTTTGGCTAAATTTCTGGGAGTAGCTGGCTGAAGGCATTAGACTACTGAGAGTCTGGCTGATTCCCAAAGGGTTTCTGCAAATTAATCACCCTCTGAGCTAAATTTGTTTATAGACGTATTTGGAATGGAGGAGATCGCCTGGGATGCATCCTTTCCATTTGTTCTGCAGAACACCTGCTCAAAGTATTGGATGGCAGCCGTCCCCCCCCCGCCCCAACCCCGGGTCCTCCTGGTGTGCCAGGACCCAGTATCTCATGACGGTGGCAGGGGTGATGACAAAGATAATCATACATCTACGCCTCCATTTTTCCTCCAGGGAATCGAGGGCCCCGAGTCATCTCCGCAAGAGTTGAGGTGGTCCAGGGGATGCAGGCATACGTGGAGATTTTATATATGTATAAATCCATTTGTCTGTTTCTATAGCAATTGCTTCTTAAAAATAATTTAGTAGTTTAATACAAAAGCAGGAGATGGATTTTTATGTGCTCATAGAGGGAAGATTTTTTTTTTTTTTTAGTTTCACACATGTTCAGTTTTAATGGGTAATAATTACATCTTTGTGTTTTGATGTCAGGCTGGTTAGGAGCCCTGATTCTGCAGGCAGGCTCCTCATTGATTTGCTGGGAACCGCTGATTCGAGAGAGAGAGTTGCAGGCCAGGCTCCCCTTCTGTTTTCAAGACCAGTTAACACTTAAGTGGCTCCTTCAGTCCCCTTTCTACAGTCACTTTTTTTTTCTCCCCAGCCTTTCTGTCCAGGCCCTGGAATCGAATACACATATGGTTTTGTGGTTGGGTTGTTTCTGAAAGGCAGATTCCTTAAAAAAAAAAAATGACCCCCCCACCGCCTCCCCCAACCAACCCTCTTTCGAGGCTTTTTTCCCACCTCCTGACTCCAGGCTGTGGGCTTGCAGGCCCGAGTCTCTGCTGCTGTGCCCTGGATGTGCGGGGAAGGCAGTGAAGATGAGCGATAATCAATCTTTCCGAGAGAAGCGATGGGCATGAGAAGGCCGCCGTCCTGTGACTAAACACACCCCTTTTATGGAGTGTTGGTACTAATAAAGGACGGCTTATTACTGAGGCAGAGACCAAAGCCTGGGTGAGGTCAACCCTGACTGACAGTCATCAGTCATTCTTAATGATACTTTTTCCCGAGCTTTCTAAGGGATTCTGAGCAGAGTGCAAATCATTCGGGGTCATTCATAGTTCATGTACCCACAGATGGCAAAGGTTTTGAAAGACTTCGGTTTAAACTTGTTAAAAAAAAAAAAAGATCCTCACTTTTTTTTTTTTTTTAAAGGAAGGGAAAATACCCCCAAACAAAACATAGATTTTTCTTATTGGAACGTTTTCATGTTCTTTCAACCTAGTAGATGTTTTACACACTATGGTGCTTGTGCATTATTAAAAGAGACATAAATTTATGTTTTATGACGTCTGTCTTCTTTAATTATTACCTTTGATGTCTATTGGTGACTAAAGAGAGCTTAACAGGATTTCTTTCTCTTCTTAAATTTCGTGTCGTGAAACCCAGCTAGTCCCTGACACATGTGTGTTCCTCACCTTCAGGATTATTTTATAAATCCCTTTCTGATGAGCGGAAGTGTCAAATCAAGGACAGGTCATAAAGTAAAAGTATAAACCTTTTAAAGAGGGACCTTGGTAATATATAAACATTCTGCACACTATCTGAATTTTTTATGGACTAAAGAAAAATTATATTTCAGCTGGAGGAAGGGAGAAGTTTAAACATCAGCCTGTGTTTTAATGTATGATTTTCCCCCCCTCATGCTCTTATTTATAGCCACAGAAGGAACCATTGGTGTTCAGGGCGATTTTAAACATTTTGACTTGATTTGGAGCCTGCCTGTTAATTGTACGTGTTTAAATGCAGAAGGTTGACTGTAAATTGATTCTTGAGCCGACATTGAACACCAAGGGAAGCAATGGATGTGGGGCAGAGGCCTGGGTCTTTGTTCTTTCACTGATTTTTTTTTTTTAAATAATCTTCCCTGAGCCTCAGTTTCCTCCCTATAAATGAAAGGTTTGGCTTATACCCCTCCCCACCCCCCACCAGGGCCATGCTACTATACAACCCTGCCATCCCCTTAACTGATCTTACCTCCTGACTTGGAGCGCATGGCTGCCATGAAGCAACAGCTGTCCCCCTTGTTTTTTTAAAGCTGGTTGTGCACAGAGAATTTGTGTTTGGTAAAAGTTGAGTTTATTTTTGCTCGTAACACTGGAAGTAAGCTGAAATCAACAACTTCCGGCCTTCTGCCAGCTTTGGTGTCAAGGCGAATGGAAGCGGTCCCCACACAGGAGGCCTCGACATCCGACCAGGAGGACCTCTTGGGAGTGACTGTTTGAGGCGACTGCTGTGATGATGGGGGCCTAGGACTTTGGGGAAAGCTTCCTGGGTGCCCTGCGTCTGAAATCTTGGAAGGGGAGGCTGGAAACACCACTGACTGTGCTTTTCAAAGCGAAAGGGCTGACTTGCTTTGTTACGGAAATACAGGGTATTTTGAGTTGAATTCAGCAGGTGTTTCCTGACCACCTACTGTGTGCAAGCAAGCTGGGGCACTAGGTGAGTGAAGCTCTGGAGCCCACAGGGACGACGTTGGAGCTGTGGCTTCTAATGGTTCCTCCTGTGAAGGTGCAAACGTGACTTTCCCAGTGGCAAGTGGGCCCCTCCTGTGTCCACCACCTCACCATGCCACTCTGAACGTTGCTTCTTGGGCCCATGAAATGGGGATTCCACGGAAATGTATACCCTATGGAAATGTAGCTGACCATCCACGCATCAGGAGGGGAAGGGGCTCCTGGCAGGGCGTATCCCGTGTGGGCAGCCCGGAGCCCTTCACCGAAGCCCATCCTGCTACTGGGCTTGCCTCACTGCTGGGCGTTAGCAGGAAGAGGGGGCCCTCCAAGCCTCGGGTTCTCTGAGGACAGGTTCTCCGTGGGGGTGTTTTTGGCATGAGTTGTTTAGAATTCAGCCACACAAGAGCCACTTGGTTGAGAGGCAGGCTTGCTCTGCATGAATGTCAAATGTCAGTTCATCTGGTAAAACGTGAGGCTTAAATTATGGCCTGTGCTAAACAATTTAGTTTAGAAATAAGTGCTATCTTTAGGGAAACCCTATAAAAGGGGATCAGCTGTAAAAGATGCGACTCAGTAGTGGGGGGGGTGTGTGTGCCTGTACACAAAACTAGCAACATATTTTCAAGGCAAAATTATAGACACAGATGTAAATGTTTGCTTGCAGTGTATAAATGTCTTCAATATTCAGACCACAGAAGATGTGAAAGGGGAGAAAGTATTTGGATGTAGCTGTTGTTAATGTTTAGTTTTC
The DNA here is from genome assembly GCF_027580195.1 of Bos mutus. Lineage (NCBI taxonomy): Eukaryota > Metazoa > Chordata > Mammalia > Artiodactyla > Bovidae > Bos > Bos mutus. The sequence goes on along the minus strand of NC_091640.1, from coordinate 3,575,170 downwards.
CTTATGCAATCAGTAGATCGTCCGTCTCCAAGGAATGGATCTCTCTCTGCTCCCCACTACCCCCCTCCCGTTTTTCTGGAACCTTCCACCATTCCCACTGGTGAGCCCACTGGGTCTTTGGTTCCCTCCTGATTACCCTCTGGAAGACATCTATCAGGCACTGTCTTATCTGTTTGTAAGGCAGCTCAGGCCCCAGATTTAAGTCATGGGTTCTGGCTACAAGTTAGAGTGTGATTAATAATTGACTAATGTAGCTTTTATTTATCACAGGCTAGCACATTTCGCCATTACTAGTTAATTTATGTTAAGTGTAAGCTGTCGTTCAATCTGTTTTTCAACTTTTTTTTTTTTTTAATCCTAAGTCTATCTTTCACTTTTTGAGAAACAAAATCCTCATACAGGGTACAGGCTCGCTCGGTGCCAAAAAGTTGATTTCCTTTTCACTGAAGCCATACATCACCAGGCCTCCCAGCTGCACTGTCAGCCTGTGACAGAATGACATGTGTCATTTATCAAAGGGGCCAGGCTGGGCCTTGGGAAAGGCTGCCGACAAAGCCTGAGAGAGTTCATTTTGCAGTCCCCTCCTACCCTCTGTGAGCCCCTTGCCAGGAAAGGCTGTGATGTTTCTGTCTTCACAGCATTACTGTAAGTCCTTCAACCTTCACAGCATTAACCCTCGGCACCTCAGCGTGCAGCAACCCTGCAGAGTCCAGCTGGAGAGGCTTGGAGACCCCCGCGGGTGCGTGGTCCAGCCTGGGACCCCCCCACATCGCTGTGTAGGTGCACCCCCTCAGAGTGTTGTGTCTCCTTTCTCTCCCTACTTTCTCATGACTTTCAACAATTCAAGCCTTAAGTTTTCTCAAGTGTGACAAGGTCAGAAGCAGGAAGAATCTCCCTTGTATTAAAAAAGTCGGTCCCCAGCTCCCCCCGGGCAGAAATTCTGTCTTCTATGTATTTTAGGGTCTGCCTAATGACTGTTTTACTCTAGTCTATTTTTGACACCACCTACTAAAACCCAATAGTTGTTTCTTCTCTATCTCTGTTGCTTAGAACCTGTAACCCCATCCTCACCCGCACAGAGACAGTGTTGGGGTTCGGGTGTCACTCTTACTCAAAAGGATATTTTTCGAGGAGGAAGAGAAAAGGCTACCTTTACCCCCCAAGTTGCATACTTTTCCTATGAGTCCCGAAACCACCCCAAAACAACCAAAAAAAAAAAAAAAAAAAGGAAAAGGGAAGAAAAATATCCACCAGAGGGGAGCGCAGTGTTAAAATATAAAAGCACTTAGTTAAAAGGAAAAAATATATATATTTTTTCCTCCTTGAAGGGAAGAGTTTTGCATTTTAATCCCGTGTGGGAACATGAGAAAAGTTACTATTTCTCCCATCCCTACCCTTTTGTACTTTGTGTCGTCCTAGGACTGAAGTTATTTACAGCTTCAGATATCATTTAAAGAGATAGCTAAGCAGACTGTTGCCTCCGCCAGGAACTTTCCAGAAAGAAGTCCTATAAATTAGCCATTGCTCAGGAGTGGCTGTTTTCTAGGCAGAGCTGGCCCTTTCATTTGTCTGCATAAGGCTAATTTATTTTTGCAGCCAGATGTGAGCTGACAGCCATCACTCAGAGCTTCCTTCCCCACCGTCACGAGGTCGGGAAAACAGTCACGTTTCCCATTTTACAGAATCCCCATCAACATTATTGAAGATGGATGTATCTTTAAAGCAAAGATTGATTGTGGATATCGGAGTTATGGTGCCATTTATCATGGTGAATATTATTTAGACTTGGGTTGTACAAGGCTGTAACTTGAGACCCAGCCAGGGGAGGGACAATCTGGAAATGTGAATCCATGAACTTTAATGGATGGATGTTTTTTTCAAAGCTCAACTCACTATAGCGTGATTTACTTTTCTTACAGAGAGGAAACAAGCGTTTCGGTTTTAAAGGGACAGCACACTGGATTGTCCTGTTGAGTGGGGTCCTGCCCCGCGTCCTCCCCGGGGAGGCCCAGGATGGTCGGAAGTCCTGAGAAAGCCGGGCAGCCCAGCCCGTGGCCCTGTAGACACGCCTTAAAGGCCAGATTCCAGGTCTCTCATCCCTGTAAGGACCTGGTGGTATTAGGGGTGGAGATGCGCCCCAGAGCCTGCCATTATCAGGGAAACAGTTAAGACGCTATTTATCTGAAGCCAGCTCGCCTCTCCTAAGTGCTGCAGAAAGTGGCCATTTATATTTAGGAAGACAGATGAAGCCGGAATGCTGGTGTGTCAGGAGCAGGAAGATCTGGGGGAGAATGCTCAGATATCTCTGGGTTCCTAAAGGTAGGAGCGTATGCAGCGGAAGGTGTCTCGGCGACCTAATTAATACCAGCCTTTCTCGCCTGATCACTGTGCTTAGTTTCTGCTGCTGGCTCTTTCGGGGGCTCTCAGACCTTTCCGCCAGGCGTCAGGGCGTCCGAAGTGGAAGCTTCCAAGGACTGGCTCTCCTGTCTCCGTTCCTAGAAAACAGTAGCACTGGACATCCCAGCGAGTTTGTGATTCCTTCCTTGGGGGATCCAAGAAGTTCCTGTGTCAACTCAACCACCCGAGGGCAGGGGACACGTGCTTCATTTACAATGAGTCACTCTGTGCAGACCTGTGCCTTGCCTGCCTGGGGCGTGGCTCTTTTGACCCTCAATCATTTTATTTGTTGCTAATGTTGTCTGATTTCTCTCTTCCATTTCAGGGGAGCGGGTGCCAGCCGTGAGTATAGAAGCTCCTGAAAGTGAGAGAGGGTCAGTCCAGCCGGGCAGGTGTGCCGTCCTAGCCCTCCTGACTAGGGAGGCCGCCCCTATGCCCCGGGAGCAGACGCATTCTGTGGAGCTGGGTCCCACGGACCCACAGAGGGCCCCCACAGAGGGCCGCAAAGCAGCTCTGATGCTTAGACTGTCCCTTGGACTGCCTACCCTCCCCGCCACTTTGGGATTTAAACGTAGGCAGTTGCTTGCAATTGTGCGGTGCCCTGAAGAAAAAGTAATTCTTCTTTTTCAGCACTGGATGCTCATCAGCTGTCAGATGGCCCCCTCTGACGGCACAGGCCAAGCTGTGGGACCCCGAATGCTTGCCTCTGTTCGTAAAGTCACTCCTGGACACACCTGTGTCCCCGGGGACCCTGGGCCTCCTGAGGGCAGGACAGCGGGGTCTTCTTCCCTCTGAGCCCAGCACATCGTGCTATTGGATGACAGAGCACCTCGGTGAGCAAGGCCTGGCTCCGGAGGACCAGGGCACGGGCAGCCGCCACGTCCGGCAGGCTGAGTGGACCCGCATGCGGGGATGGGAGGGGATTCAGAAAACAGGCACCTTTTTGTCTATTTCAGACTGCTAACCCCCGTCCGTGGTGGGAAGGTTCTCTTGGGAGCGGCCTTATTTGTACTATCGACGCATCTAAAAACAGAAAACTGAAATCCAGGGTAGCAAAGAGAGGGACAAGGAAAGAGGGTGAAATGAATCCCTGGCACCCGCTCTCGAATGTTAGGTAGGGAAGGGTGAACTCACACCTGGGAAAATAAGGTTGGGGGTCTACTGGTCGGCGAACTCAGGGCTGTGGTGATGTGGGTATTCTAAATACCAAGATCTCCCATCCATCTCGTGGGTGTACAGGTCTGTGTTTATTTGCAAGTTAAAAGCACATTCTTGGCCTTTTAGGAACCTATGAAATATCTGCAAACAGGAAGTAGTCTATCAAATTCATATGAATCACGGCGTCCGTGATATTGGCTGAGGTTAAGTCGTTACACTAAATATATTGTAACCATTATTAATGCATGGGGTCCTCTGCCATCTTGGTGATATAGGACCACCGCTTCCTGATGAAAAGCTGTGGGTGGGGGTGGGTTCAGCACAGCCCCCCACCATCTTGTAGTGATGGGTGGGTGCTCAGGAACTCAAGTTTCTGACCAGGCAGCTTGTTCACGCGCACACACCCAACAGGTTGACTGCAGTTCCCAGGAAGACAGAAAACGGGAACAGAAGTGCCCGAACTTCAGCAGACACGACCGAGCATCCAGAAGGAGGCTGAATTTATCACGGCACATTACGGAGTGCAGCAAATGTCATGAAAACCATTGTTTTTTAATTTTTTTTCTTGGAGCGTTTGAATGAGGTGATTTATGGGAGTTATCCATCTTAAGGGTCATCCGTCATTTTTTAGTTGCTAGGCAATCAAACCAGCAGCTGTTTGCTTTGAATCAAGCTGAAAAGTTGTCAGTCACCACACGCAGGTATGACCTTAGTGGTTGAACACATCATGTGTGCACAATTAAAGAGGCGTCATCTCTTCCCCAACCAGGTCCCCTGACTGCCCTGCCAGTTGTTGGGGTAGTGCTGGCCCTTCTGGGCTGCTCCGAGAAAAAAGAAACAAAGGAGTGGATGGAAAATTCCTTGACTGGGAAACTTGAAAATACGCCTCAAACACTGTCTCACCCTTTCACTCTGTGCTCCACAGAGGGGCTCAAATAAGAGCCACCAGGGGCTGGGCGGCAGCCCAGTGGTTTACAGTATTTCAAGAAACCAGGCTAAGAAAAGCAAACCTCAGTTCTCTGGTGGGAGAACCGAACCCCAGCTGTTCAGCACGCGGCCCAGATTGGAGGCCAGCCCAACGGTGTTTAGGGGTTGGCAGCCAGTGCCCAGTGGTGAGATGATGCTCTGTCCTGGTGGGTCCCTAGCGGGGGCCAGGGGCCATCAGCTGCTGCCCTTTCCCCTGGGAGCTCTGGCCACTCAGCGTGGAGTGGATGCCAAGTCTCACGCGCCACCACCATGCTGAGCCCCTGTGTCTCCTGGGGTCCTTCTGATCCCACCTATGTCGCCTCCCCCAACCTGGAGCATTTTGAGTCCTTCTGAAACACTGCTGACATTGAGGGGACAATTCTGGGTGTAGGCAGCACACCAGCTAATGTGTTGGCCGTACCACCTGCCTGCACCCTGAATTTTAGATATTCACAAGACTCCAAAAACTACCCCTAGCGAGGAAAACAAATGCATATTACCGTGTATTTTTCATAATTTGGATCAGGTGCCCATCGTTTGTGAATCGTCCAAGTAGGAATATTTCCTTTGTTTCTCAGTTGGGTTTAAAATGTATCCACACAGGGAGTCGGAGAAGGCAATGGCATCCCACTCCAGTACTCTTGCTTGGAAAATCCCATGGACGGAGGAGCCTGTTAGGCTGCAGTCCATGGGGTCGCTAGGAATCGGACATGACTGAGCGACTTCACTTTGACTTTGCACTTTCATGCATTGGAGAAGGAAATGGCAGCCCACTCCAGTGTTCTTGCCTGGAGAATCCCAGGGACGGGGGAGCCTGGTGGGCTGCTGTCTATGGGGTCGCACAGAGTCGGACACGACTGAAGTGACTTAGCATAGCATAACACACAAGGAATTAACAGCCACAAAGCCACGTTTTAGGCATCTGTGTGTCACAGAAGAGTATCTTCAGTAATTCAGGCTACCTGGATGGTTTATTTAGTGGATTTTGCTGGTGGATATTTAGATCATGTGGCTGAGAGATCTTTAGTGTGTATTTTGGAAAGTCTAAAGCTAATTTAGGGTGCAGAGGGAGGTGGGAAGGGTGTTCAGGATTGGGGGACACATATGTACCTGTGGCCGATTCATTTTGATGTATGGCAGAAGCCATCATGGTATTGTGAAGTAATTATCCTCCAATTAAAATAAATTAATTTTAAAAATAAATAAAATTAGTTTAATTTGGGAGCTGAGTGAAAGCCGCTCGATCGTGTCCGACTCTTTGTGACCCCAGGGACTATAGCCTGCCAGTCTCCTCTGTCCATGGGATTCTCCAGGCACGAGTACTGGAGTGGGTAGCCATTCTCTCCTCCAGGGGATCTTCCCGACCCAGGGATTGAACCCAGCTCTCCTGTTTTTGTCTTCTTTTAGTTTTGCTTCCTTTTGGTCTTTACCCTACTGTGTCTGGGAACTGTGCGTATGTGTAACAGCATCTAGCATACTTCTTCATGTTAGCTTGCTGCTGTTGCTGCTGCTAAGTTGCTTCAGTCGTGTCCGACTCTGTGCAACCCCAGAGACAGCAGCCCACCAGGCTCTGCCATCCCTGGGATTCTCCAGGCAAGAACACTGGAGTGGGTTGCCATTTCCTTCTCCAATGCATGAAAGTGAAAAGTGAAAGTGAAGTTGCTCAGTCGTGTCTGACTCTTAGCGACCCCATGGACTGCAACCCACCAGGCTCCTCCATCTATGGCATTTTCCAGGCAAGAGTACTGGGGTGGGGTGCCATTGCCTTCTCCGTCATGTTAGCTTAGGAAGCCCAATTTGGGAGTTGGGCTTCCCTTAATTTGTCATCAATTTTTTTTTTTAATTTGTTCATTTGTTAGGTGTTTCTGAGGGTATGAAACCTTTCCTTCAAGTGGGCGATTCTGCCCGTTGGAAGTGAGTTTTCTGATCACGGCTTCTCAGGAGCCAGGTGTATACTGGACTCCAGGTAAACCATAAAAGGAGCCCTGATATGACCTGTCCCCCCGCCACCACCCAGACAGCAGTGACTCCAGACAGCAGTGAGAGGTTCAAGGGAGGACCCACAGTCCTTCACCTGAAATCCTGGAGGTTTTGGAAGACAGAATTTTTCAGATTTTTGAAAAGAAATTCAGTGCCTACACTGTGTTATTTTGCAGCATCTTTGCTTAATGATACGTGGATTTTCTGAACTGTATGAATATTAACAGTGCCCAGAGTGAATAAATAGAGACCTCGAATATATAGGTTGGGTTTTTCCTGCCAGTGAGGTCAGGTCAGGCTAGACTTCTCATAACCAAGCAAGGAGAAACCCCTTTTGGGTTTGGACTTTGGAGTAGAGGGGAGAGGTTGTGGATCCGTCTCACAGACCTGCCTGTTCTGGGAACCACACACGCCCCATGGCCTGGCTGCAGCTTCCTTGGTTCTGAGTTGTGGGCTGGTGTCGCCTCTCACCCTGTCCTGGGGCTTCTTCCTGGAGCTGTCGCCTGCCATTCCGCTCCCCCATCCTCCTCCCCCACCACCCCCCTCCCCCATTCTTCCCCACCAACCCCCTCCCCCATCCTCCTCCCCCCCACCCCTCCTCCACCCCTCCCCCATCCTTCTCCTCCATATCCCCCCTCCCCCACCCATGTAGAGGGGTGTATCCCTTATATCTTCAGCCTTCCGACACCTTCCCAGTTACCTATTTAAAACTTGAAACTGTAGAAACATGTTTTCCTGCCAGTGTATTTTGCTACATCTCCTGAAGTACAGTTTTCTCTCATTTTGGGGGGATTTGGAATCAGTCTCATAATGCAGTTTACTTAGGGAGGAAAAAAGGAAACTCTTAAACTTCCAGTGTTCCTGTCTATTTTCCTGGCAAATACCTAAACACAGTGAGGATACTAAGAGAGGGCTTTGCCATCATCCCACCCTTGTAAGAGAGAAACCCACGCCACATGTTAGGATGACCAGGGCTGACACATGGAAGTCACGGTTGTGCCGGGATCCTTTCTTCTTTTCAGGGGGGCTGGGTGGGCTGAGTCAGCCCGTGGATTGATATTAACATGTTTAAAGGACCCTGTAAGCAAACCTCCTTTTTGAGGGGTTGTATCTCGCCACCTTCCATTTCTCACTTGGAAAGATGGTTCATCCTTTGACTTGTCGGGCGGTGCCACCAAGGTGCTTGTTCACTGCACAGCCGCTGGCTGCCCTGCTCCCCACGTAGGATGCATTTCGCAGGCTGGTAAGTCTTCCTTTGTGTAGTGTGGGTTGGGAGGATTCATTGATTTTTAAAATCCTTAAAAAAAAAAAAAAACTTTTAGGAGGCACATAATTATTTGTAAAACGGGGTACCCTTTTGGCTGTCTTCAGAGCTCTTTGAAGGGCAAGGCCACACCTGGGGTTTTGTTGTCTTTCAGATTCCTCATCATGTCACTGAGAAGATGCTATCTTTAGATGGGCCCCCCTCCACACAGACAGGAGCTGAAATATGTCCTGTGAGTGGGGGAAGGGGAATCTTCTCATCCCGCCGGATGCACTGCCCACGTGGCTGACTCGGCTGGGTGGCCTCCGTGGAGCCTCTGTGGCACAGCTGAATTTCCAGTTGCTGGTTTCTGCACGTCTACCCCTTCTACCCGCCATCCCCCTGCCCCCCACCCCTGACACACTGCCCTGGCCCCTGCTCCCAAACTCCGTTCTGCTCATCCTGGCTCTCTCATCCCCTTCTCATCTCTTCTCTCTCCTCCACCTCTTCTACCAATTTCCACAAACGTTATTTTGCAGTATCTTGCACTCTTCAGAGGACAATTGCTCCGAAATCTAGTAAGTCATAATAAATATAGTTCCAGATGATGGGGTAGTGGCAGTGCTCTGGGAATAATAACTGCTTTGCCAGGGCTTCCGTGTGGTTACTTGAGAGGGTTCCCTCCCCCCCCATTAAACTCTGTATCTTTTGTTTATGAGATGGGCTTCATTAGTGTGTTTTGGTGCTTGTTGTTTGGTTCCCACCATGCATTCAGAGAACAGTTCTTGATATTTCCATTAACGTTTCTGTTAAATATGACGTATTTACACACACACTTTTCTATAAACTTACTTCAAGGATGTCAGTGAAAATATTTTTTCTCTTCATGTTTGCCGGTCATAAAACACTCGAAGGAGAATTGTGATATTATGATGAGTTTTTGGATGAGTTTTAGGTCTCATGTTGGAAGGCACTGTCTTTTCCTTCGCTTTCTCAGGAGACCCAGCATGTGGAAAGGTTTTGTTTATTGCCAAACTGCTTTTATTGCTGGTGATAATATTGGTAATTATTAGTTTCCTTCCCTTGTGGGTGATGACGGTGTTAAGCCTCAGCACCCCAGGATTTTCTGTCGCCGAGAGCTGGTGGTCAGCCCTCGGCACCTTGTGCTGGCAGGTGCTGTCCGTGTGTTATCCCGCGGGAGGTGTCATCCGGGCGCCTTCCCAAGCCCGCATCAAGCTGCCTTGAGTCCTCCTGGAACCACGTGGGGAGTAAACAGGAAATAAAATGTTCACATGAAACGTGCAAGCTCCCCGGCGTCTCAACATGCAGGGCTGGGTCACTGGCTCTCAGCATTATTTCTCGGGGACTTTCCCGGGTGACCCCAGCTTGTGCACCGTACTGTTGGGCAAAAAACACTGGGGTGGCTTTAATCTCAACCCCCAAACTGACCAGCCCTGAATCCTGCGAGGGGTCTCATTTTCCCGTGAATATTAGCTTTCCCCACTGTAAATCGAGGCTGGTCTGAGGGTTCATTTACTCTCAGAGTTCATGAGCCTGTTTCTCCCATTGTTCACTGGTTGGTTTATTTCTCCAGTAAATGCTTATTTTGAGCACCTGCTGATTTCCAGACAGTTCAAGGAGAAAGAAAAAATAACTAGAAAGGTCCTCCAGGTAATGGATCTCACAGCAGAGTGGGAATATTTTGAAAACTAAAGCGGTTAGCAATATTAACTTTATATAAAATATTTTATTATGCATCCCGTGGATGTAATAATTTCATTGTGTGATGGAAAAAATGTTATCAGGATTGAAGCAAAAAATCCATCTTCCAGTTTATTTCACCTGCCCTTTCTTCTTTGCCTCCACACAGTCCATCTGTAATCTGCTCTTGCCTTCGCCATGGACAGTGGGGCAACTGCTCTGCTTCTTTCAGGGTCTGTTCCAGCATCTTGAGTCCTTTGACACGAGCGCTTTTGTTTTTAGTTAGAAGACTGTTCTCCCTGCTGCGATGTTGATGTTGATGTACTCTCGTCGGAGTCCTCTTTCTGGCGCCTGTGTCTGTGTCTAATAGAGAAATTCGGGGTGATGCATAGTGTGCGTGTGCTAAGCTCTGTGAACACTGGTCGTCACCCAGTGGCCCTGCTGATCATCGCCCAGTGGTGCTGCTGGTCGTCACCACTGACCATGCTGGTTGTCACCAGTGGGCCTGGCTGATGCTCCAAGGCTGTCGATGTGTCTTGGCTCGTCCCCACGTGACAAGCGTTTCACATATTCTTACCTGTGGCCTTCCCTGGGGTCACCAACCTAGGGAGTCAGGATTTTCTGCAGACCCAGTTTTAGCAAATTCCCATCTCTGTACAACTGCTCCCCAGCTGTGTCTTCTTGTGCCCCTCCCTGGGGAAGGAGATGAGGGTGGACCAGAGGGAGAAAGCCTGCTGCCAAATTGCGTTTCTTTATGATGATACCTCCAAAGTTAATTTTGCACCTGTGCGCACTAGATTATAAGACACACGTTTAAGGGACAGAGTTGTTATAAAATACGGTGTGGCATTCTTCTCAATGCACCTTTGCCAATGCCAACACCTAATAACAGCAGTAATAGTGGTGCACATTGTCTCTAGAATTTAAGCTCCTTGGGGACAGGGGTTTTGTCTGTTTTGTTCATTGCTGCCCATGTCATGCCTGGAACAGTGCCCGGGAAATAGTCGGTGCTCAATAAATATTTGTAGAGTGACTGGATTTACCATATGCTGGCTCAGTACACTCGCATTATGTCATTTAATTTTGATCGTGGTCCTACTCTTTTCTCCATCATGTAGAGGGAGGCTTCCTGAAGCTGGGGTCGTGTACACTGTCAGCAGGTCACTTAGAATAAGATAGATAAGGTCAGACAAATCAAGGCCGAGGTCTGGTTCCTTGGCCTCGGAAACCACCCGTATGCTGTTGTCATTTCCGCCTTTTATCACATGTCTCCCTAGAATCTGTCTTGCAATATTGAGGTGTGGGGGATGAAACTCTGGAGGAGGGGTCAGGATGAAGCCTACAGGGTCCCAGCCCTTCCACCTGCCTGCTGCAGGAGGCACCACGGAGTCTTCCAGTGCAAAGCCAGGAGCTGGGCCGCAGGACCCCTGACATCTGTTCTTTGAAAGTTGTGCATCAGGGCGGTTCCTGCACCTCAGCGTTGACTGTGCCTTCCTCATGTTCCGTGTGTGTGCGCACGCTCAGTGGTACCACGTGTGAGATGAGAACAGACATCTTACCCCTCCCATGCTTGCACATATACGAATATGTGTGTACATATAAGTGTGCGTGTACACCACACAACACACACATGCACACACACACACACACACACACTTTTTGTTTCTATTTTTCCAATGGCACCAACGTTATTTTGTAGGAGAGCACGGATGCGCAAGGGTTCCCCGGTGGCTCAGTGATAAAGAATCTGCCTGCCAATGCAGGAGAACCGGAGACGCAGGTTTCATTTCTGAGTCAAGCAGATCCCCTGGAGGAAGAAATGGCAACCCGCTGCAGTCTTCTTGCCTGGAGAATGCCATGGACAGAGGAACCTGGCGGGCTACAGTCCATTGGGTCGAAAAAGAGTTGCACACGACTGAAACAGCTAAACGACAACAAAAACAACAGTACGGGTGCTCAAAGACGAGGGGGTTTAGAAGTGGCCCTCGTTTCTTAAATGGCTCATCCTGTGTCTCACTGATGAATCTGTCTGCAACCTTCTAGAACTGGCTCGTACTTTAAACTACTCACTGGTGAGTTCATCTGGGCTGTCTTGTGTGTGAGCTGCAAGCAGACATTGGCAGTCAGGACACCACGTGTGCAGACATGGTCCACGTGCCAGGGCACCAGTGGACGGCCCTGCTGGACTTCCTATGACTACGTGTACGACTGTGACACCAGGCAGCTCCACTGGCCAAATTCGGACGTCTGGTAGGCGACTCTCAGGCTGCCCACGGCGGGTACACCGGGAGCTCTCAGAAGATTGAGAATCGGCCAACCAGGACATGAAGTCACAGTGTTCCAGGGAAAACACGATATGGAGAGTGTTCTCTGTATGGAGCAAGTGTGTTCCTTCAGTGAGACCCCTGGCAGGAGGCTGGCCTGGGGTCTTCGCAGAGCCTCAGCAGAGCTCTGGGGCCACCCACAGGCTTAAACACTCGAGAAAGAGACTTAAGGGCTAGTCTGTGAACTTCACAGCATCCAGTGCTGGGGCAGGAGCCAGATTTGGCGGCGGGGGGCGGGGGGCACTTCTTTAAGGAAATAAGTACAAAATCATGAATAAAATGTTAGGTATGAGGGTGACGATTTATTTAGTATGAGATGGGATTTATTTAGTATGAGAAGCTGCAAAGCTGAAAAAATGGCAAAAAAAAAACAAAACAAAAAACGACAACCAACCTAACATCTAATTAATGAGTTGCCCAATACATCTTGTTTTCTAAGTGGAGCAGCACAGGGAAAGATGGTCTGGCCACTCCTCTGGCCTGGGTAAGGGGAGGTGATCTTTTATCTCGGACGCTGGGGGTCCATCAGACCTGCAATGGCACACACAGCTCAGCTGTCCTTACCCTATACAGCTGGAGTCACGAGATCCACTGTGCTCCCTCTTAGGTCGAGGAGGGCTGTTGGGGGCGGCCTGGGGTGGGAGGGGACAGCTGCCCCCACCCTGGCCCTGGGAGAGTGTGGACCTTCTGTGCATCCCAGGGGGCCCCATGGACACAGGGACCCCAGGGCTGAAAAAGGGCCAGTGTGAGCAGGGGCCCAACGCATCCTCAGCGCCAGCCCCCCTGTTCAGAGCCCCCTTGGTAAGATAATGGTCTTAATTAGTTGAATAATTGATATTTTGGTACTAATGTCTAAAATGTTTTATTTTGTTTTTTGGTTAAAATTTCAGGGAGACCACGAAACTAAGCTCCTTTCAAACTCTTAAAAGAAACTTTTTGGCATTTCCCTAAGAAGTATGGTCATATGATGAGAAGAATCGGGCCACCTTGACCGTGTGTTTGTTGTGCAAATAAGCGCAAATTCATTATGCAAATTATTATGTACTTTAATTTTCATGAAATTATGAAACTATTATAAAAGTAATAAACTTATAAACAAAGTTTTTATAAAAAATTTAAATGGTTAGATTAAATTTTCATTGTAAATGGTTGTTTATTAGAAAAATTCTCACTCTCTTGAACATATCTTTTTGAGTGAGACTAAAGTCTTTCTTTTTTCGAGTGGATTTTAAGTGGCTTGTTCCTTGCATGGGATTTACACACTGTGGTCAAAGTAAAAGTCTCAAAAGCACGAAATATGAGGAAGAAGCTCCGGGGACATCAAGGAGAAAGCCTAACACTGCCTCCCTGTTTTGAGAAGCCCCTGTCTGTTGACAGTCCTTTTGCAGGGTATGGGCCTTTCTTTGTCTGCTTTCCTTTGTTTTGAGTTATGAGTGGGAGGAAATTCAGACCAAAGTGCTCCCTTCTTGAGCCCATTGGAAGAATTTATCCTTCAAAGATAAATTGTGAACTTTCGACCTTGGGACACAGTAATATCCTTGCAAAGTTTAACATTTACAAAAGTAAATTGTCGTTTTACCAAGCAAATCTAAACTAGTTTTCTGCTTTCCTAAATACGGAATTTTTTCAGACTGTCTACCTCTCTTTTCCTTTCTTGGTTTTTGACATGTCATTTTCTCTTTTAAAAAATGTATTTTTTTAATTGGAGGATAATTGCTTTACAATGTTGTGTTGGTTTCTGCCATACATCAGCATGAATCAGCCATAGGTATACATATGTCCCATCAGTCCTGAACCTCCCTCCACGTCTTTCTTTCTTGAAAGTGATGGTTCTGCAAATTTCATGGGATAGTTAGTTGGCTTCTACAGAGAGAAATGCATTGCTTTATATTTTTGGCGAAGTTTGGAATTTTTATGAGATATTTAAATGTGAGTGAAACTCATGTGGTACAGCTTTCCTAAGAAACTTCATGGTTTACAAACGATTAGGGTTCCGTGAATGCCCACCTGCTGGTCACTGAGCATCTTCCCACCTTCTGTCTCAATCCTGGGAGAGCAACCTGCTCCCAGGTGCTGCCTGGGCTCTGTGCAGGTCTTTTCTCTCCCCTGGATCACGCTCCTTCTTTCTGCATCCCCCTGACTGAAGCACCACCGGTTCTTTTTTGATCTGGGGGGTCCCGTGTCACCTGGTGGGAGCATCCCCTGAACTCACCTGGAGCCCCACCTGGTCACATACAGCATCCTGCCTGGATGAAGAATCATAATGCTGTGTCCTGGTGCTTCCTCTTTTCCCCCTTCTAACTCACCTCCAAAAGAGGATCCCACCAGTTTTGTAACCATCACAAAACACAGACCTATTCAGTTTTGATCTTCAGAGTCACTCAGTAATTATCAGCCAGTCAAACCTACTCTTTAGATGAATCCATTCAAAACAGCGGCTCATGGGCTGTTTCTCAGGTTTAAGTGAGTGCTTAGGTGTACAAAAGTCAAAATGTGAGTTGCTCAGTTGTGCCTGACTCTTTGTGACCGGAGATTGCCAGGCTCCTCTGTCCATGGGGTTCTCCAGGCAAGAATACTGGAGTGGGTTGCCATTGCCTTCTCCAGGGGATCTTCCTGACCCAGGGATTGAAATCAGGTTTCCTGCACTGCAGGCAGATTCTTTACCATCTGAGCCACCAGGGAAGGAATTTTCTGGGTTTAAGTGTTCGGATGTGGGAAAACACTGCTTACTTTTCAGGAAGTGTGTGACGGCTGCTCCTGCGTCAGACAGGGCGCGCCTTGCTGGAGTGGCTCCTTGTGTTGGCTGCTCCAGGGACAATTTTCCCCTCTCAGCCATCAACAGGGACTTGCTGAGCGCGGACTCTCTCTGATGTGAGTCCACATACACATCCCCGAGGGGAACGGTCACCTCTCTAGGACACAGCCTAGTGTCCTGTGGCGTTTGCACTTGCAGGCCCCTCTGGCTCTGGAGCAGGGCGGTGGTCTAGCACCTGACCCCCGTGACACGTCTGTCCAGCCTCAGTGCCCATCATGAGTTTGCGGGTTAGGATTCTGGTGCAGGCTGGCTGTCTGTCCCCAGCTGGGTGGTGCTGACTTCACCGCAGGGGGCAGGGGGTGGGTCTACACTGACAGGAGCCCCCACCCGCCCCACGTCAGGGATCACAGAGGTGTGTGCCTGCAGGTGGTCAGCGAACGCGGACGGTGGGCCAGCCTGGCCGTCTCATTCTGTCATCTGGCTGCTCGTGTCTGCTCCATTTTGCTTCTGACACTCTTACCTAGTGTCCTTAATTTCTTCCTTGTTCGGTGAAGCTCTTAACAAGCAGGTAAAAATTAAAACCAGAGGGAGTTTAGTAGTTAAACTACTTGTTAGAACAATAGAAATTTATTCTGTCATAGTGCCGGAGGCTGGGAGACAGAAATCAAACTGTCGGCTAGGTCGTACTTTCTCTGAAGGCTCCAGGAGGAATCCTTTCTCGTTGCTTCCAGCTCCTGGGGCTCTGGCCGTCCTCAACCTCCCCCAGCTCGTGGCTGCCCGCCTCCAGTCTCTGCCCCACCATCACATGGCCTCCTCTGCTGGTGTGTTTGTGTTCTTTCCTCTTGTTACAAAGTCTACCAATCACTGGATTTAGGTCCATTTCAAATTGTGGTAATCAAGAAGATGCCTGAGAGTCCCTTGGACAGCTGGGAGAGCAAACCAGTCAATCCTAAAGGAAATTATCCTTGAATATTCTTTGGAAGGACTGATGGTGAAACTGAAGCTCCAATACTTTGGCTGCCTGATGCAAAGAGTCAACTCATTGGAAAAGACCCTGATGCTGGGAAAGATTGAAGGCAGGAGAAGGAGGGGACGACAGAAGATGAGATAGTTAGATGTCATCACTGACTCAATGAACATGAGTTTGAGCAAACTCCAGGAGTTGATGAAAGACAGGGAAGCCTGGCATGCTGTAGTCCTTGGGGTCAAAGAGTCAGATATGATTTAGCGACTGAACAACACCACCTCTTTATAAACTTATATCTATGTAACTAATTGCATCTGCAAAGATCCTGCTTCAAAATAAAGTCATTTTGTGAAGTTTTGGGACGACACAAATTTTGGGACACCTGGTCAACCCACTGCAGACACCAAAGGAGAAAATTACCTACTATGTTTGTTACTGAGCAACAGCTTTAAACTGAAGTTAAGAGAAGTCACCCGAGTCCTATTTATGCTCAGGATCCTTTGTGAATATTTGATATTGATAACCAGTAGTGATTGCTGATCATAATCAACCCACAGAATCCTCTTGATCACCGGGTGTTTTGATCATGGCCATCATTAACTGCAAAGGGACAGGGAGGAATCACCGATCCTTGTGGGGACTTTTGTATCAACAGGTGACTCCTGACCTGTGGTGAGGAGCCTGCAGCTCTGCCCAGTGGGAAGGTGATACAAAATGGGGGTCCCCAGAGGGCTTGTCCTCAGGAAACTTACAGGACTGGGATGCAGTGAACACTCTTGAAACAAACCATGGTTGGTAAACAGGTGTAGCCTCAGTCACCTGAAGTTTGCCCCCATGACGTCTGAAGGCCGGACCTCACAGTGTTCCTTGCTCTGGGGTGTGGTTTGGCTCCCCCCACACAGCGGTGGCTGTTGCCTGTTGCCCCCGTCGGGGACCCTGCAGGGCTGTGACGCTGTCCAGCAGAGGGGCCCTCGTCTCTAGGACAGGTGCTCATGGAGTGAGGGTCATTGGCTGTCAGAGGACGGAGGTGTGGGGAGCTCCAGGGGGCACAGAGGCTCGAGGTGGGGCTCAGGCGAGCCTCACTGCTGCATGGACCTGCGGCCTCGGAGGCCTTCTCTGCCCCTCCTGCTCTATTCTCAGGCACATCTGTCCCTTGTGTTGGGGGGTCCAGTCCCCTGTCCTTCCCAGAGTGTCTCCCTCCCACCACGAGGGGCCTGGCCAGTGAGCGTGGTTATTCTGCCACCTGTTTCCTCTGGGGGTCCCACACTGGGGTCAGTGGAGATGGGGGCTTCCACCTAGTGCCATAGGGGTCAGGCCTGGGCCAGTCTGGGAGGACTGGAGGCAGGGGCAGGGATGCAGCCTGGAGTAGGGCAGGGCCCCGTCCTTGGGGATCTGAGTGCAGGTGGGTGAAAGAGCCAGTCAGGGACGACTCAGCCTTGGGGTGTAACTGCCAGACCCCATTGACTCTTCTGTGGCTTTATGTCACCTCTGGATGGGACAGTCTTCACCCACAAGTGATGTGGCCTGATTCCTTCCAGCCCATTCTCCCCACAGTCATTTTTGAGGTTCCCCCATGTCCAAGACACCTGGCAAACCATTAACATTAGCAGGCCGGACCTTGCCTGTGAGCTCACATGTTGAGTTGGGCAAATAAGGCAGACCTCACATCCGGTCTCTTAGTAACATGGCAAGGGGCACAGATTGCAGGGGGCTTTCCGCATCACTCATTAGGGGATGTCCAAGCCGAGAGGGGTACCTCTTGTCTGGGTGGTTTGGGGAATGAGCAAGTGGACTTTGTGGAGCAGACAGCTTGTAGGTCATCTGAAGAGTGAATGAAACATGCATTTGTCATCCTAAGTTGAGATTGAAAAGGAATCCCCTTCCTGCCAGGTCCAGATGGTAAAGAACCCTTCTGCCAATTCAGGAAACAAGAGACGCAGGTTGAAGATCACTTGGAGGAGGGCATAGCAATCCACTCCAGTATTTTTGCCTGGAGAATCCCATGGACAGAGGAGCCTGGCGGGCTCCGGTCCAGAGTCACAAAGAGTCAGACACGATCAAGTGTACACGCAGTGCAATGCAATGTTCAGCCAGGTCTCAGGAGCCTTTGGTGGATTCAGTAGGAATGGCTGAAGAATGTTTCAGTTTAGGAGAATACCATACACCAGACAATCTCATCTATGACATAAATCTTCTGACCAGTAGCTCTCAATTAGCTTGAGAGTTGAAAAAAGGTTTTAAAAAGTATTTTATGTGTACACGGTTCTCCTTGGAGTTTAACTTGGATGGTTTTGCCTTTTTCTCAGAATTGTTCACAGCGTCTTGGTGCAGGCTTTTCAGCTGTAACACACCATATGCGTTCTGGAAGCAGCAGGGATTTATGGGAGAAGTGGAGCTGGGGCCAGACCACTAGAAACCCATGTGGCTTGCTAACCGGGGTCCCCCTCCCAAGTCAAAACCTAAAAAGACAAGTTCCTGATGAATAAGGAAATATTGCTGACAAAGTTCCATCTAGTCAAAGCTATGGTTTTTCCAGTAGTCATGTAGGGATATGAGAGTTGGACCATAAAGAAGGCTAAGTGCCAAACAATTGATGCTTTCAAACTGTGGTGCTGGAAAAGACTCTTGAGAGTCCCTTGGACTGCAAGGAGATCAAACCAGCCCATCCTAAATGAGCTCAACCCTAAGTATTCACTGGAAGGACTGCTGCTGAAGCTGAAGCTTCAATAGTTTGGCCACCTGATGCGAAGAGCTGACTCTTTGGAAAAGATTCTGATGCTGGGAAAGATTGAAGGCAGGAGAAGGGGACAACAGAGGATGAGATGGTTGGATGGCAGCACCAACTCATAGACATGTGTTTCAGCAAACTCCAGGAGACAGTGAAGGACAGGGAAGCCTGGAGTGCTGCAGTCCGTGGGGTTGCAAAGAGTCGGACATGACTTAGCAACTGAACAACAGCAATTCTAGCAAGTGTGGGCTCTGCATTAGGAAAAAGGTGACCTCAGGTTGGTGGACTGACCTGTTAAGTTCCATGCATTAAATCAGGAAAGGGGGGCAGCGGCAGGGATTCGCTCTGTGCTGTGCCCCTCTGCACCCCTGTGGGGAGAGCCTGGTTGTCTGGGCACAACATCCACAGGGACGTCTGTGCCGGCCTGGCAGCCTCCTCCACTGGCCAGGAGTCCCAGCAGGTGGACTGGAGGCTGGCCTCCTTGGGCTCAGCGCAGGCTGCGGGTCACAGCGGTGTCTGGCCTCTCGTCTGGGGATTTCGCTCTGCCTGTCTCGGCTGTGTTTCAGTGTTGTGTGTTCCTGGTGTTTCCCGAGTTCTGATGGCCTCACACTGCGTTCACTTCAGTCCCTGTTCCCCTGTCTTCCTTTTATGACTTGGAGACAGCGGGTGAGAGTTGTGAAATGAGGTCTTTGTTTAGTAAGAGTTGGTTTAGGTAGCTGAAAAAAAGTGAAGAATATTTGACCCAGTTCTTTGCCAAGGTTTATAATCCATTCCTAAGTGTGTGAAGGCTCTTCTCTCTCACCGCTGTCTCTGTCTCTCCCTGGCCCCATCCCCACTGTGTGTGTGTGTGTGTGTGTGTGTGTGTGTGTCTGTCTGTGTGTATCTGTCTGTCTGTTAGCTCTATAGGAGAGAACTCTTTTAAAAGCTAATGAAGGAGTTTCAGTGGAACCCTATTAGATTTTCCTTCCATTAAATGCCTGCTACAGACTTTTAATGGATGTTTTAACTAGGCATTGTTATCAAAAGGACTATTGCACAAATTAAAACCAGGCCTACAGTCTGTGAAGACAGACTGGATTTACTTTTCGCCTTTAGGTAAAAAAGAGAAAAAGCAGGGAGGTGGTGAGTTCCACGTTGGTATTTTTAGAAGCTGGATCAGGAGCGTGGCCAGTGCTACCTAAAGCTATGGAAACACACAAGAAAGCGCTGCACAGGTATCCTTTCTGTTTTTAAAAAAGTGAAGACATTTACAGAAACCCCCGGATTTTTAGGGGTATGTCAATGTACATTTTGAACTATTTTATTGATATTTAAAATGCCTTCTTAGCTCTTCTGGTACTGCATCATGCTTTCTGTTTTTAAACGCAGGAAGCTCTGCTGAAAAGAAAAGGTCAGGACTTTTTTGGGGCTGCTGATGTAGACTTGGGCTCTGGTAACCATAAGAATCCAGAGTTTCTAAAACTGATGGCTCTTTGGTTTCTCATTTTATCCTGATTTATTTTGTTTTAGGGAGCTGCCCCTTTGGCCCTATAAAATTTGTTTACTGAAACCACAGAATTTGTGTTTCAAGTCTGGGAAATTCTCGTCTTATCAGGGCTTGTACCAGAGATGTGAGTGTGAGACTCCCTGGAGAGGGAGAGCCTCTTGCTTAGAAAGGGACTGCAGGCAGTGTCCCTCGCAAATTATCCACCGTCACGGCATGCAGCAGACGACACCAAGCTGTCTCATGCTGCCCGTCGCCTGTACACAACAGAGATGAGGTGGTGTTTTCTTCTCCTGAGCGCCCTGATTGTTCTACGAGTTAAAGCTCTGCCAGCCCTGGGCCCTGGCCTGTACTGACACAGCCTCCTGCAACAGACCCGCGTCCTGGGTGGCACCTCCTCCCCACCAGCACGTGCTCACACCTCTTTCTGAGTAGGCTTCTCCAGCCCCCCGCCCCCTGCCGCCCCCCAGCTGCTGAAGCATCCTTGCCTTGTAGGTGTATTCCGCTGAGATGGGGGTTTTGAGTTTTGCTTCTCTTAAACCAGATGTTCCGAAGAGGAGATCCAACCCACAGTATCTGTGAGCTGGGCATTTGCTACCAGAGACTGGGTTTCTGGGAGGAGGTCAGCTGAGATGGATGGGCTGTGTTTTGCAGCACGATGGTGGAATGGATGTGTGTCCCACGGCAAAGGAACACAGGAGGAGGTGCTGTGCCCGTCACGGGGAGCGGGGAGGTCTCCTCCCTCAGGAAGGGGCAGGTGGCATGGGTCCCAGATCTCTGCTCAGCCCCTGACGGGGTGTCATCGCTTCCTTGTCTTGGCACACAGACCTGGCTGGGTTAGCCTGAGAAGGACACCCACACAGAGGCCCCCATCCCTGGATTGCCTGCGAGCTCAGAGCACCGCAGTCAGTGACTCTGAAATTTCTGATAGTAGATTTAATTTTGTGAACTGTATTATCCAGGAATACTAAGCCATTTAGCTTATGCTCGAGTCATGGGGTTTAGAAGAAGTGATGGCTTGGTTCTGTCTGTGTAGGGAAAAAAATAAAAATAAAAAGAGCTTTTCTTTTAAGCACAAAGCTAGTTTAATTGAAAGAATAATTTGATTTGCTGCTGCTCCAGAAGAAGGGCTTGAGATGTGGTGAATTTGCTCTCCTTTCCCCAAACTCAAGAATTTAGTGCTAGCAGGTGAAGTTCTGAAGGCTGCTATCAAGCACACGGAGACAATAACTGTCTGAAGAGTGGAATTTCGTCAATATTTTTTGCTGTGGGCCAGAGAACATTCACAGTAATGGAGTCCTGAGCCCTGCTTGAAGATGTTGTAGTGAGGGCCCGGAGGATTTATTCCGGGTTGGAGCCGGCAGTATTTTGGTGGTATATATGGCTTTTTCATAATCTTTCCGCTCCAGCAAATGGAAGCCCCAGATTTGATTCTGTGTGGAGGACGCCGCGTGGGGTGGCCGTTCCTACCCAGGGTCGGTGTCCTGGCAGAGAGTCCCTGAGCTCATAGCTTCTTTTTAGTGACTATGTCAGCCCACCACCTACTTCCATCCACTTTTGCAGTGCCAGTGATTTCTGATGGATTAAACTCCCTGGTTCCAGGAGGTGCCACGCCGTGGACGTTACCTGTGTCCGGAGCCTCGGGGTCATGCCTGCCCCAGCTTTGGGGGCCGTGTAGCCTGTCCCTAGTCCTTCCCGCCTGGAAGCCTCAGCCTCCTTCCTGCCCAGGGAAGTGGCCGTGTCCTTGCTTTAAAAGCTGCCATTTCACCACGCTTTTGTAGAAAGTTGGTTAAATGGCAAATTGCACAACCCATGAAATCGAATGGCCTTTATGACTGAAAACAGATGTTAGACTCAGTTGCAGAACTGCCTCGCCCCTGAAGTTATCTTACTTTGAAAAGAACTAGCCCCTGAAATGTCATTTTGGGAAATATCCTTCCTCCTCCCTCTTCTGTTTGTGAGAATGGGTGCCTGCCTTTTTAAGGTTTTTGCAGGAAAGCCCTTTTCTGATCTAGAGGTGACGCCATTTTGGTCATTTTCCTGATATTCTCTGTATTTAGTATAATTGGAGAACCAGAAGGGTGGCCGCACACACACAGAACAGTGAAGCACAGCTTTGTCCGTCTTTTGAAGCGTGAACATCATTGGGGACTTTATCATTAAATGTACTTGTTGCTGTGCGCCTTTGAAATGTTTAGACTTTACTGTTTTCTGGCTTCCTGTTCATTTTCATGGAAGAGGGTAATAGCTGAAGATTTTATTTATTCAGAGCCATGGTGCAGGCAAAGTGAAAGTAAACCCTTGTCTCCCGATTGCGTGTAAAACCCAGGAAAACAAAACAATCTTTTCTGAAATATAAAGATAAGGGCAGTAGGCAGATACTTTTTTTTTTTTTTTGAGGAAATTTGAAATAATAGAAATCATCTAGGACTGTTTCATGAGGATGTGTATGAAAAACATGTTACAGAAATTTTTCTAATGCTGAAAAATCTGCCTCCCCTGGACAGGCACGATTTTCGTCAGGCTTGCAGGCGGTGTCAGCCGTGCAGCTCGTCAGAATATCAGCGGCTTCAATAATTGCATTCTAGTTCAAGTGTAAAATTCTTACGAGGGTCCAACTTAATAATTCTGCTGGCTCTTAATGAATGATTTTTTCCCCTGCGGAAATATCATAGGATGAAATTGCATGTGGAGTGTGATAGAAGTGTATTCATCCTTAGGTTAGTATAGAAAGTACTGGATTCTGGTCCACGTATTTCTTTTATGCTCACCTATAAAATATGTGTGTATTTCAGGCATTCATTTGGGATTATTTAGATACTCCCTTACCCTCATATGTCATCCAAGGGGTTATTCATAACCGTGAGATAGATTAACGATGCCCTCGGAAAAGTGGAAACTGAAAATATAAACATATTTTCGTCAATACAATTGACAGTTAATTGGCTGGTGTTCATGGGGGGTTGAAGTAAAATAGACACCATAACTCTAAAAAAATTTTTTTTTTTCTCATTTGGAGCCCACTTTGTTCATACTACATAGGAAGCTAATGTTTCAATTAAATGTGACATAGGAATATATATTTACTTACCTAATTGTCTTCTTTCTGTTAATAATACAATCATATATTTGTCTAGTGTGTGTCCAGCTTCGCCAAGTATGATCGTTCAGTTTTGCTCTATAGTCTCCGCTTTCCTGGCTACGATTTGTGTGTGACTGAGCCGAGAATTTCTTTGTAACTGGTTCAGAAATAGCAGCAGAAGCCAGGATTCAGAAATCGTGTGTGAGAAACTGGGAGTCGCAAACCAGGGTCCCGGGGACAAACCTTTTCTCTTTGGGAGGGTGTGTCTGAGCTTCCCAGGGGGAGGGGACCACCCCAGCTTCTTGAGTGAGGGGGTGCAGGGTCTGGGGTGAAGGCCAGTGGCTGTCACCTGCGTGTCGCTGCCCGCCGGAGGTGGGGACAGACCGTGCTGCTCTGCAGGGAGGCCCCGTGCCTCCCGCCCGCCGGCTCCTCACTGGTCTTCCTGCTTCTCTGCTCCTGGCCCCTGTAGGGGCGAAAGCCCGTGGCTCTTGGGCCCCTGGCCTCCCCTCCCGGGCCTCCTGGGCTTCCCAGTCCCCGTTGTATCATCTTTGCGGTGTCTCTGCAGGGACCCCATTTTTTTTGGTCACCAGGACTCATGCCAGGTCAGCTGTTCAGACGTCCCTCCCCCAGCACCATCCTCCTCAAGCCCTTCCCCTGGTGGTCCCGGGAACACACAGTCCCAGCAAAGGGTAGGGATCCCAGGGTCCCGGCCACAACCTTGTGGCGGGTCCTTGGGAAACGAACGTGTGGAGCCCGGGCCCCAGTTCCCCATCTCTGAGGGGAGGGCAAGGTGGGATGCAGGTTCCGCTCTGCCCTGCACTCCACCCATCGGCAATGAGCTTGGCTTCTGCACGCCACCTTCCTGAGGCTCCCACGCCAGCCCAGGGCCTGGAAAAACTCAGCCTCGAGTTCCTGCCACTCGAGGGGTCTTCTTTCCACGCGGTGGCCAGTGTCCCCTCCACCCTGAGCCCCATGTTGCGCCAGGCCCACGCTGCAGGCTGCCTCCCCTCCGCCCCCCATGGCCCTGGGTGGTGCCCGACACAGTGGGCCCCCGCTTGGCCTGTGGATGTGTGTGCAGACAAGCCAGCCTGCCCTTCAGTCCTACCAGCCCTTTCGCCAGGACCCCCTCCTTCCTGGAACTGGAGGAGCGTTCCCTCCGGAAGGGCCCGCAGAGCTCTTCTGTCTCCTCGGAAGCTTCTGTCACCTGAGGGGTCCAGGTTAGCTCATGCTGAGCGAGTGTGTTCCTAAGAGGGCTTAGCGGCCTTGTATCAGAGATGCTTCCTGGAGGAATCTCGGAGTGGGGCAACTCAGAAGGACAGTGATGCTGCGATCACGGCTTTTAGGGGTAGGAGGAAAGCAGGGTGTCCTCAGTGGGGTTCCTTCAGGGCCCGGAGGAGGCCTGACCCCAGACCGACTGAGTGCCCGGCCAGTCCTGCAGCTGGAGGGGCCAGGGGAAGACTCCCAGACCACCTGTCTCCTGAGGGTGCCCCAGTCCTGGCATGTTGGCAGGCGAAGCACTGCTGCAGTGAGGGTGTGGCTGTTAATCCAGCCGCTGCAAGCTTTTTGGACGAGACTGTATCACTGTTGTGGTCTTGACTACCTTGCTTTATCCATGGATCTTTGTTTTCTAATTTTTACTGGTAAAGTCCATTACTGAAGAATTTATATTTTTGTCATTTTACTTTGAGAGAAAATTATGGGGAAGTAAGTCCTACATGACCAAATATTTTTCCTCTTTGTGGAAGTGTTCCTGTTATATGGATAATTTGGAAAATAAAGGTAAGTAAACAAACCCAAAAGCACACTTTGTGATGACCCTACCTAGTTGTAGCTACTGTGAACATGCTTACCTGAGTTCCTACAGAAAGTTTTTTGGCTTCCTCATATTTTTTTAAACAAAAATGGGGTGGTGGTAGTTATCAGTTTACTCTTTCACTCATTAAATGGTAAATAGCTTTTTATGTGTTATTTTATGCATTTTCATGATTATTTCTTTAGGTTTTTTTTTTTTTTTGACTTGGCATTGCTTAGTTAACCTTTGGTACTTATTGCAAAGCTCTTCTTAAAATGAATCAATGGATTTTCCATTTACAGTGCAGGAAATATTCATACCCTGAGCCATTGTCAGTGCGGGTATTTTTAATTCTGTAATCTTTGACAACTTAGTAGTTATGAAGTAGTATCTTGACATGGTTTCTAGTTTGCATTTCTTGTCTTCCAGGTGAGGGGGAATGTTTTTCCATTTTATTAGACAAATGTCTCTCCTCCTTTTTGAATTATTTTGCCCATGTTGTTTGCTCATTTTTCCTTTGCTTTGTTCATTTATTTTCTTGCTAATTTGGGAGAGCTCTGACAAGGATGTTAACTCATCTTTCTAGTATGTCTATAGTAGCAGATGATTTCTTTGGTTTGATGTTAAAGAAAAACCAGTTTATAAGGTTTTGCCCTCTTCTGTTATCTTTTAAGATGATACTGGTGATGCATATTTATTTTAGAAAAACTGGAACATAGGAAACTAAATATAAGTGAAAAATAAAAATAAATGAAGCTTATTTGCAATCTTATATAGAAGTACCCAAAGTTGATATATCTTCTCTGGATCTTTTCCTCGGAAAATGTATACATATGCATATATTATTGTAACATTTACGTATTTACTTGGCTGTGCCAGGTCTTAGTTGCAGCATGTGGGATCTTCAGTCTTCATTGCAGCCTATGGAACCCTTAGTTCCAGCACATGGGATCTACTTCCCAACCAAGGATCGAACTTGGGCCCCCTGCCTTGGGAGTGTGGAGTCTTAGCCACGGAACCACCTACATTTAGGGAAGTCCCTACATATACAAACTATACATGTATTTTTACCAGAGTAGTTTCTTTCTACATATTTTCTTTCATCGCTTTTTTTTTTGCACATCATATTTATCTTGTCTTTATAGACCTGTTTGCCATCTTATACCTGCATTGGATACACAACTTATTTGAGAAATCAACCATTGTTGGAATCTCAGTACTTTCTCAGTTTCACAGTTATAAGCAACTGTGTAATTAAGGCCTTGGTGTGTATATGATGGCCATAGCCTCATCGTTCCTTGATAAATCCCCAGAAGTCAAGTGACCAGGTCAACGTTTGGCTGTTTTGAGTCGTATGGGGACACACACTGCCAGCTGGCCTTCTGGAAAGGTTCTGGAAAGGTTCTGCTCACCCTCAGTCCCCTCAGCAGTGTATCTATTTCTCTGGGTCATGGTTGCTTTGAATAGTTTAGCTGATCCTTTCCTGCATAGTTTCAATCTTTTAAAATCTAAGAGGCACCTTCTGACCCTCAAGGTTATGTAAATATTCAGTTTTATTTTCTTCTAGTATTTTTATGGATTCACTTTTTTGGTATTTGAATACTTGGTATATCTGAAATTAATTTCGGTGTATGGTGTAAGATTGGAGAAGGCAATGGCACCCCACTCCAGTACTCTTGCCTGGAAAATCCCATGGATAGAGGAGCCTGGTAGGCTGCAGACCATGGGGTCGAGAAGAGTCGGACACGACTGAGCGACTTCGCTTTCACTTTTCCCTTTCATGCATTGGAGAAGGAAATGGCAACCCAGTCCAGTGTTCTTGCCTGGAGAATCCCAGGGACGGGGGAGCCTGGTGGGCCGCCGTCTATGGGGTCACACAGAGTTGGACATGACTGAAGCGACTTAGCAGTAGCAGCATGGTGTAAGATGGGCATCTACCTCTATTTTTTTTTTTTTTTTTTTTCACAAATAGCAACTTTTCCCAACTCCATCTATTAACAAATCTGTTCTTTCTTCATCAAATTTGAAATGGTCCTTCATCATACACTCACTTCTTCTGTATATTTGGGACTGTCTCTCAATTTTCTCTTTAATTTCAAGGAGAAATCTATCTCTTCCTGGCCTATAGTTCCTGTTTTAATTATTGCAACTATATAATACATTTAAAAATAATCTATCCATAGTTCCTATCCGGAGAAGGCAATGGCAACCCACTCCAGTACTCTTGCCTGGAGAATCCCATGGACAGAGGAGCCTGGTAGGCTGCAGTCCATGGGGTCGCTAAGAGTCGGGCACGACTGAGCGACTTCACTTTCACTTTTCACTTTCATGCATTGGAGAAGGAAATGGCAACCTACTCCAGTGTTCTTGCCTGGAGAATCCCAGGGAGGGGGAGCCTGGTGGGCTGCCGTCTATGGGGTCGCACAGAGTCGGACACGACTGAAGTGACTTAGCGTATATAGTTCCTATCCCTCCTCATTACTCTTTTTTCCATGAATATTTTTCTATTCTTCTATATTAGATGATCTTTAGAGCCATTTTCATCAGCTTAAAAAATAATACTTCTCGTTGTTTGGTTGAAATAATATTAAATTAATAAATTAATTTAAGAATACTCAGCATACAGTAAAATTTTCCCATTCTAAAAATGAAAATGGTATATTTTCAAATTTATTCCTCTTATTTACTTCTATAAAGTTTTGTTTTTTTTTTCACACAGTTTCCTCATACTGTTTATGTTAACTTCTAAGTTATTCATTTATTTATTTATTGGTTGTTGCTCTTTTAAATGGAGCTACTTTTCTATTTTAACTGATTACTATTGGTGTATCAATATGTTGTTGAATTTGTATATAATTCTAGTGAGCTTTTTATATTAGCAGATTGAGTGACCTATTGTTTACATATAGTAGTTACAATCTAGATTTTGAGTCCTTTTAAATTATTACTTTCTTTTGTGGCTTTTTTATTTTGGAAAAACACAGTAGTTCTTCAGCAAGGATGAACCAATGGTGAATTTTTTAATTTTTTAAAAAAATCAAATATCAGCTGAGAATGACGCTTAAAGCATCTTCTGCAGAAATCAGTGAGGATTAGACACCACCAGAGTAGGAACAGCACAGGAAGAGGGCTGGTTGTGAAGGTGGAAAGAGGTTTCCCTGGGCTGGTGGAGAGTCAGCGAGGACCGGGGCCCAGGGGAAGCAGGCATGCAGTCTGTTCAGGCTGGAGGTTTCAGAAGTAAGTCTTTTCAGAGTGAACTGGCAGGGATAGGGGCGTAGGCATGGGGAAACGGTGAGAAAGGCTATATTTGAATACAGAACCCACCCAGAAGCTAGGGGGTTTAGGAAGTGAGGGAGAGGATCAGGTTCTTAAAAAGCGTGCTAAGAATGAAATCTTCTTGATTTACTTCTTCTTTAATTTCAGGGATAGCCTTTGGCAGCTGTTGTCCAAATGTGCCACTTTATAATAGACTTAGCAGTTTTTTTCTGAATTATTTGGTGACAGTGAATAAATCTTTAAGAACTTATAAAACCACAGGAGTTTATATTTGTTTGTGTGTTTTACGGGTTTGTATTTACCGTGGCTGTTTTTGTTGCTTAATCCTAAATCCTGTTGAATAATCTAGGTAGTCTTTAGACTTTGAGCCTCAGTCTGTGGTAACGTCTTTTTAAACATTTACCTTTTGGGGGTAATTTCTCACGGTCATCTTTAAGCTGATGTAAAATAATTTTCATTTTTTCATTCTATTTGGGTGTAAAGGTGAAAATCAAATCTCAGGGTGTGTATGGCTACTGTGTAATTTGGAATTGACATTCTTGTGTTTGCTTTTCTACTGTGTTGTGGGTTCTCTGCCACTCTGTCCTATCTCTACCTGTGAAAAGTGAATGCTTACTGCTTTACAAGGGACTCAAGGAAAATTTAATATGATCATATACCAATGAAGCTTTGAGACATTCCGTATAATGTATATATCTTTTTTTCTTAAATTTTTTGGAGTATAGTTGACTTGTAATCTGCTAGTTTCAGGTGTACAGCAAAGTGGATCAGTTAAACAAAACATACATGTAGTTTTTGAAACACGGCAAAGCCTCACCCATCTGGAAACCGATTAACTACCATTTTTTATTTTTCTGGAACAGAGCTAAGAATAAGAAAAGATGAAAGGACATCGGGCCTCAAAAGTCCCCGCACCGAACTGTGTATTTATTCATAGGCTGTGTCTCAGGTCCTTGCTCACCATTTACATTTTATTTTTCTCTTATGCACAGCTCTAATATTCATGAATCTCTGTCCTAGGCTACTGCAAGTTAAAAGTAGCAAATTGGAAGTTGGGAAATAGCACCTTAGGTAACAGTGAGAAGTGATAGCAAAGACCTAATAGTAAAGGAGCATAAAGAAAAAGTACAGTCAGAAAATGAAGACCATGGAACCACAGCAGTGCCGGCCAGCGACTGGAAATAGAATACAGTTCTTTGCCCCTTCGTGGATGTTACCGATGGTTCGTGATTTTCATTCTAGTCATCAGGAAGATTTTAATTGTGTACCATATGCTTTAATTAACGTGGCAAAGCAAGTATCTTTGATATAGATTTTCCCGTGTTTAAACATGTTTATAAAATTCTGTTTAAAGGGGTAAAGCTTCAACTATCCAGAAAACACAGCCTCCCCAAATGACTCTCCCTTTGGGATCTAAAGAGTTGTGGTTTTATTCATCATTGTCCTTAAATCACTGACAGTGTAAATGCTTCATGTGTTTTTGGGAAACAGTTTAGCATGTAATTTCCCAGTGGCTGAGCCTACTTTCTCATCTGTTTTACTGTATGTGTATTCTAAAGTCGAGTTGGCTGGAAGCTATTTGGTTCTGTCCTTCTGACATGTATGTTTCCTTTCTTCCTCATCTCCCGTCTGGGATGCTCTGTCTGATGCTGCATTTTGGAGTGGATAACGCCACTGTTTTGTTTCAACATACGTGGGTCTGGTTGCACTCACGTCTGCCTGTTCACCACCCGTTTTTCGTTTTCACACTCGGTGGACGTAGGGGGCTGTTTGCACTGCTTGCTAGAACTGTGAGACTGCGACTTAATGTGCGACTTTGACCACGGTGTACATTTAGCTCAACAGGAGACAAACATGCTAAATGCAGGTAGCTTGCTGTTTACACATACGCAAACCTTTTATAATTAACTAATCTTTTTTTTTCCTACCGTAGCTGGAGATAAACTATAAGCCAATTGTTACTTCTTAAAATGTAACTGTTTTTGATTTGATGTATGATACAGTATCTAAAAATAAGATTAGGAAAATGCCTCTTGTATTTTTTAGTACCCTGGAATAGTCATATGAACTTTGATTTCTACTAAACACAAGAGAATTATTGCAGGGATGCTTCAGTTATAAAAGCAGGATATCACATATAGACCACCTTTTGAGTATGTATTTTACTTTTTGTACTTGAGAGGAGAATGAATAGAGAAGAAAAATAATATTTGTACTTACATCCTGGACAAATGTCATAAGAACTGTTTATTGCTCACTAAAGAAATTAAATCACTTAATGAAGGTGAATTATTAACTTAAATTGTTAGGAATTTAATTTGGAAGCTATTTTCATAGGGATATTGGCCAAGTCATGAACAATAGCACTTCAGTGCGTAAAGATGCTCATGTGTGCATGCATGCATGCTCTATCGCGTCCGACTCTTTGTGACCCCACAGACTGTAGCCCACCAGACTCCTCTGTCCATGGAATTCTCCAGGCGAGAAGACTGGACTGGGTGGCCATTTCCTCCTCCAGGGGATCTTCCCGACTCAGGGATTGAACCCACATCTCCCATGTCTCCTGCATTGTCAGGCAGATTCTTTACCACTGAGTCACCTGGGAAGCCCTGAAGATGCTCAGATGGCTTTAAATAGACAACCAAGTATATTTCGATGGAAACTTTTATCTCTAAGCTTTAATAATAACAGTTCTTCAAAACTGCCCGGCTACCAATATAACTATGTGATCAGTAAGGAAGTATGATTTCTTTAAGAAGAATTCATTTTCCAAAATAGTCTTGCTTATTATTAGTAGGCATCGTGTAGTTACTTTATCGATTAAGCTCCGTTTTTAACATAAATGCTGAGTTGCTTCTGGTTGCAGGGTGGCTGTTCATAGTTAATGTTGAGACTTCAAAGAACAGAAATTAGGCTGATCACAGCGTCCCAGGTCTGGTCATAGCAAACAAGGTGGGTTACAAAGGAGTCTAGACTACATGACCCGTGGTAGGTCATGTGTGCATTGGTGATTCTATTGAGTCAACTTCCCCTGGCCTTAAAATAAGCTATATTATCATTGCCCTTACTGGATAGTTTCTACTTTCTCCCATTTTAAAATGCCACAAGATGGGGAGGGGAGAGATTTCTTGATACCTATGTGTGAATTAGTGACTAGGATGAAAGCCAGAGGGCTTCCCTCGTGACTCAGCTGGTAAAGAATCTGCCTGCAATGTGGGAGACCTGGGTTAGATCCCTGGGTTGGGAATATCCCCTGGAGAAGGGAACGGCTACCCACTCCAGTATTCTTGACTGGAGAGTTCCATGTACTGTATAGTCCATGGGGTTGCAAAGAGCCAGAGTGACTTTCACATAATGAAAGCCAGAACTGGGAATGTGAGGGTAGTTCACTGCAGTCCTCTAGAAACATCCCCGTGTGATCATCGTTTTAGTGACTTACGAATTAGGTGGGAGAATTGTGAGAAAAATCTCATTCCTTATCTAAATGGACTGTTCTTCTGTTTGAATTTTGATTGTTTTTAGTTTTTATTTCCATGATTATATGCAATATGGGATCTTGAGATAATTTCTAAAGCAACACATGTAAATGTAGATACAGAAATACATCACTACTGTGCGTTTTACCCAGCCCTTGCCCACATATACAAACACAGCTAGTGAGGTCAATGGAGGCTTTTTTATGCTCGCAGCTAAGACTTCTGTTTAGCTTTAAGCTGTGGCATTTCACATGAAGTCATTTACTTATGACAGGCTTATGGGGAAATGCTATTCTTTTAAAATATCTAGATAACTTGATTTTATTGCCTATTTATCCTAAAATAATGGTGATGCGTATTTACTGCCTCAGAGATGTGTATGAAGCACCCAGTTCTGTCTGCATTCCTGACGGGAGGAGCCAAGCTACTGTTAGTCACGGTCTTAAAGAAGACAGTTAAAGAGCTTGATGAAATTGATCTTCAATTGAAAGATCATTAATGAACTAACCTCCTACATTGACAGATCACTCAAGACCCCAGAGAGCATGTGATTTCTTCTGTTTTGCAGTAATTCATTTGAAACATTTACCAAAACCCTTAATGTAAATAGAAGCTGCTCAACTATCTGTAAGTGATGGGTCCTTTTTATTGCCGTTCTAAACCATGCTTCTTCTCATGTGCCGACAAGAAGCACAGTGTGCTCGATGTTCCAGAATCTTGACTTGGACAAAGCACAGGAAGGATGAGTTTAACATAGTCCTAAGAGCGAGTACTTTCTAGGAGAAAATGTTTTTAAGGGCTATTGATTGAGGATATTTAGTGAGTTACTAATCTAGGAG
This sequence comes from Bos mutus, assembly GCF_027580195.1. NCBI lineage: Eukaryota > Metazoa > Chordata > Mammalia > Artiodactyla > Bovidae > Bos > Bos mutus. The sequence continues at coordinate 3,543,003 of NC_091640.1, read as the reverse complement.
ATTGCTCATTTTTTTTTTTTAATTGCTCTTAGGTTGCTTAAGAAGTTGTGGGTTAGCAGGATAAAAAGGCTGGTATCTGGAGATACATTAATGAAAGTCTTTTCTTTTGGTTCTGGACTATTTCTGTCTGATTTGGTGTCTCCGTGGAGGAAAGCATAATAGCAGAGCACCTCCAGCTCCGCATCAGGTCTTTGCATCTTCTCTTCCTCGTTCTCATGGATCCTAACTGCTCCTAACTGCAGCTACCTTGTTGTCTGTTCCTCTGGTTGCAGTAGCTCAGCCACCTCCTAGTGCTGTGACCTCCGTTTCTTTGTCTTTGCAACTCATGGGTTGTCCTGAGGAGTCACTGACCTTAGCCAGCTGATATGCTTAGAATGGGGTCTGGCACACAGGTCTGGGGAAGGGCCAGCTGCTGTCATCATGAACGGGAACACCGGAGAGGTCAGTGCACACGGGCGTTGTTCATGCAGGAGGAGAGGAGGTCCCCCAGCATGTGGAACGGCACCTTCTCCTAGGACCTGTCTCTCTTTAACCTGAGGGCTACACGTGGCATCTGGCGCTTAGTGGTGTGGTGGGGAGTCGACCAGGGCCTTCCTCTCTGCTCCCAATGATCATGACCTGGGCTTTGTTGGGATGAACTGATGGATTCTTCTGGCACACATGGCCCGTGGTGCTCTCTGCAGACCCCCTCTCCCTAGGAATGTATATTTTGTATTGAAATAACATCTCCTGTATTTTCTACCTCCTGTCTGACCTTAATAGGCACTTGTTTCAGACTGAAATCCCATGATTTCAGTAAGTGCACATGTGAATTATTTGTTTAGATTAGATAATTTTTATGTAAAATTGTAGGTATTTATATTCTCTACAAAAATGAAGGATTTAGCTTCACCATTCTCATTAGGAATGCTAAAGACTCTTTCTTTGGGAAAGGGATATTTTTCCTCCTTGAACTGTAGTAAGTATATTTCCATGATGATATATAAATATGTATTGGTATATTACAAACATAGGTACCTTTACTATAGGTGATGCTACCTGAAGTTGTCTACTGTTACTATATTCTATTCCATTATTAAAATGCCACTAGATTGATTTCATGACCCATTAATGAATTATAGCTCTCAGTTTGAAAAACATTGTCCTGAAGGATCACCTGGATTTCTGTCCTCACCTGGGCTCACAGTCAAAATCAGGAAGGATGACTGTCAGTCATGGTGATGAAGATGATGGAGATGATGATGGTGGTGGTGATGATAGTGGTGATGGTGGTGATGATGATAGTGACTATGATGTGACAAGGCGATGATGACAGTGATAACAATGACAGTGGTGGAGGTGATGGTGGTGATGGTGGTGGTGACAGTGATGATGGAGATGATAGTGATGATGATGGTGATGATGGTAGTGACTATGATGTGACAAGGTGATGATGACAGTGATAACAATGACAGTGGTGATGATGATGGTGGTGGTGATGATAGTGATGATGGTAATGATGAAGGTGATGATGGTGGTGATGATGGTGGGATGATGCTGATGGTAGTAGTGGAGATGGTGGTGATGATGGTGGAATGATGGTGATGATGGTGGTAGTGATGGTGGTGGTGATGGTGGTGATGATGGTGGTGGTCCTGATTATGATGAATGTGGTGGTGATGGTGGTGATTATGGTGGGATGATGGTGATGATGGTGGTGGTGATGGTGGTGGTGATGGTGGTGGTGATGGTGGTAGTGATGATGGTTTTTATGGTGGTGATGATGGTTGTGGTCCTGATGATGGTGGTGGTGGTGATGGTGGTGGTGATGCTGATGTGATAAGGTGATGATGACAGTGATGATGATGACAATGAGAGTGGTGATGGTGATGATGATAGGGATGATGTTAGTGTCAGCTACTGTTTATTCACATATTCTTTACATATTAGTTTAAAAAAATTAAAAAATACATGCTTATTTTAAGTCATAAATGTATATAAAGAGAGAAGTAACGTTCACAGTGCTGTGTGCTAAGTCACTTTAGTCATGTCTGACTCTTTGTGACACCATAGACTGGAGCCCTCCACCAGGCTCCTCTGTCCATGGGATTCTCCAGGTAAGAACACTGGAGCGGGTTGTCATTTCCCCCTCCAGGGAGTCTTCCTGTCCCAGGGATTGAACCCGCGTCTCTTACATATCCTGTATTCACAATACAAATGGTTAAGGAAAGTTGTTATTCTCACCTCCACTGTAACTAGCGAGAACAGTCTGGCTCCATCTTCCTCGCCTTTCTCTTGCTCATATGTGTGTGTGGAAACATACGTGCTATATGTGGGGTTTTCTTTTTGTAAAAAACTGGAATTCTTTACTGAGTAGTTGATTTTTCACTTGGAAACCATCACGATCTTTGCTCCAGAGAAGCATCTCAGTCTCTCCTTAGCTTTTCGAGGTGTGGCTGCCTGCGTTGGGTTAGCTCGTACCTTCTATGGCTATTCCGGGCCTGTCTGGTTATGGGACACCCCAAACGATGCCACTGGATATAAATATGTGGACATATGTGTGCTTTCACGACAAGGGCTATATCTCCCAACCAGGTATTGCGAGGTCAAAGAGCTTTTGTAGTTTTAGTTGCCAAGTTGCTTTCCAGGAAGGTATCACCATTGCCCACTTACTGAGCACGTAAGATGTCCTAGGCTTGGCACGAACTCCTTATTCTCCTGACTTTGGGCCTCACGCCCTCTTTGTGCTTGGTTGACAGTGACCAGCCCATGCATTCAGGCTAAGTCCTGTGTGCGGACGGGTGGAGGCCCGGAGGAGGGCAGACAGAGGCTCTTCCAGGGCCCCAGCCCAGCTTCTCAGCCTGCTGCTTCTCCTGTTCCCTCGGTCCTCGGTCATTAGGGCATGGATTCATTTTACCAGCCAACATTGTTTCTCTCTTCTTAGACGAGATAAGAATTCCACCTGCTTTTGCGTTTGCCTAACCTGCAGCTCTAGCAGAGCGCTTGCAGCACTTTGTCCTGTATTCGGGGGAGTGGAGGGCATCCTTCTCACACCCGACCTTTGAGTTCATGCAGACAAAGCCCGTCTGTCATCTTGTGCCCCTGCAGAGAGTCACCTGGTGCCGAGTCTCTGAAACTCAGTAAGTGGCTTTGGAAAACGCAGGACAGTGTCGCCAGAACGTGTGTGCATGTTTGTGGACAAAGTCCTCGGTTTTCCTTCTATTTTCTCAGATGCACTGCTATGCGTCACATTCAGCCTGACTGTCCTTAGCTCTGGCGACACAGGGCAGCTGCCAAGCCTGTTTATATGCATTTGTAGAGGAAGCCGTGCCTAGGGACTGACGGCATCCCGGTCTCTCCCCAGGGGCTCCCGTGGGTGCTGGTGGACTTTGCCTTTGTGGCTCCATACCTGGACGCTGACCTGAGATAGTTCCCATTCACTGAATGCCCAGGGATCAGACACCAACGTACAGCTATCAAATGTGCGTGCGCCCGGGGAAGCCTTACTTCCCCAGTTTAAAGGGACCCATGGCAGGCTGACTTCAGAGGACCTCTTACTTTAATATTTACTACCCCTACATCACTTCTGATGTCCAGGGAAGATGGACTAAAATCTGTCAATGGACTAAAAGCATGGTCCTTTCTCCCAGCTGCCAGTTCTTGGTTTGGGTCCCGCCCCCCATGACTTCACTGCTCAGCCAGCCTTGGAGGGAAGAAGGTACCTTGCTGGGATTCCTGAGCTCACTGACTTGCCAAGGTGATGGAAGCTGCAACCCAGCTTGATCGTTGGGGGCAGGAAGGAAGGCGAGGACTGTGTCGGACAGAAGAGTACATCCAGTGACAAGCCCCATATCTCCGGGGCTTCCGTCCTCTCTGAATCCACGTCCGCGTGTGCTGCACGTGGCCCCGCCTCGGCTCTGTGGACGCTGGTCACTAGGGTGGGACCTGGTGGATAACTCACACACTGGCTCCGAAGGCGCCCCCGGAAGTGACCCAGCATCACTGCTGCTCCCGTTTCCTTGGCCACATCCTGTCCCATGGAGGCAGAGAAGAGCAAATCAGAGTGTGCTCAGAAGAGATGAACCTGAATTTTGGTCGATACCCCTGCTGTGGGGGCCACGTAGGACGATGAAGGGAGGAAAAAAAGAGAGAGAGGGCAGCATATTCTAGGACATAAATAAAACTCTCTCTCGTAAGAGATTCGCTGACCGATTCTGCCAAAAGAGAAGTCCCCAAAATGCTGTGATAAATGGCGACATCACTGTAACCAATTTACAGTGATTCCTTTGAAGGACAACAGTCATCTTTCTGCAGAAAGACGTTCTGTGAAGAACGCTGGAGCACTTGTCAGCCCACACGGGCATCCTTAATACATGGCCTGACCCGTGCACCCATTACCATAAACTCAACCACAGACAGACACCCGGAGGCGGGGCCGCCTGAGCTGCAGCCCAAACGGAGAGCGGACTCTGCCTGCAGCAGAACGCGTGCTCCTGACTTCCCAGAAAGCTGGGGCTTGGTTTTCTCCAAGGCTTCTGGTTCTTTCTGTCCCTGCTGGAAGCATAACTTCTCATTTCAGAGTCACATAGTGTATCTGCTCTTTAAATATGACTGATAGGAGGAAATCGCAGTGCCCCTCTAGCTGTTGTACTGTTTTCATGCTGTGGGGTCTCTGGCTGAAATGAAAAGACTTGATTTGGGGGATTTTAAATCAACTAGGAGTTCTGATGTGAGAGAGCATGTTCATTTCCACATAGGATAATTTTACAGATCGACTTAATAATAATGTGTAATAAACAAGCAAATAAATGGCTACAGCTTCCATGGGGCTTGGCCATCGTTCAAGCCCAGCCCTCAGTGCCTTTGGTATCGAGATGGAAGAGCTGTGGTGGTTGGCTTATGGTCTTCACAGGAGCGGCGGGAGTGGCTTGTTCCTCTGTGACTCCAGGGTGGGGGAGAGGCTGATGGTTCCGAGGCGATGGTGGCCTTTCTGATCCCATTGAGAGATGCAAAACTGCATCCCCAAGTCTTTTGTTCTTTGGAGAAAACTTACCCTGAAATGAGAGAGCAATAAAACTAGCTTGCCTAATTTCTCAGAGTGTTCATTTGGTCCCTGAAAGTTTACCAGATGATTCTGGTCACCATCTACCCCAGGAAACAGTTTTTCCTTTTATTAAAAAAAAAAAAAAGAGGAAGAATTGATGGAATAAGGTAAGTCCATTTGCTGCATGAGATCGAGTAGTCTTGGAGACAGTGATATATGCTTTTTAGATGTTTTAAAAGAAATGCATGTACTTATTTATTTCTGGCTGAGTCAGGTCTTGGCCGTGGCACACTGGCTCAGTAGTCATGGCCCCGCAGCCTGTTGGATCTTAGTTCCCAGCCAGGGATTGAACTCATGACCCCTGCCGTGGAAGCATTAAGTCTTCACCACTGGAGCACCAGGGATGTCCAGAAATATGCTTTTCTGTATCCTTTCTCTTACCCATCCAGTAAGTACTCACAGAGTGCCTGCTATATGCCCAGCAGTGCTTTGGGAGGTCTGCAGACTCTGGCCTTTAGTTTCTAGGCTTATGGTGTAAACAGTGACTGTCCTTTTGCCTCTTGCCTAGACTGTCTGATTTGTCCTTTTGAACCTGAGAACGCCACGTTTATTCTCTTTAAAATACACTTGAATTAGGCCTACCTCCTGGCCTCCAGCTCCACGTGCCCCCCCAACGCCCCAGCCTCTCCTCGTGACCCCCTTCTTGGCGCCCTCCCTGCTCTTCTCTGCCGTTGGGAATCCTTTCTGACTTCCCAGGGCAGCTCAACTGTGTCCCCTGGGGAAACCCTTCTGCCCCACCTCCTTCTGGGAGGGATGCTCTCCCATCACACATGTCGGGGCGTCCATACGACTGGTCCCACACGTCCCGTCTGGAGGCCCATTTCCTTGTTCATTGACTGTCCCTGCATAGTGGCTCTGGCTTTTCTGAGAGACTCCAGTGACGTTTTCCAGTTGGCATGGATTGTAAGGGTCCTTGGCTGCAACCCTGCCTTTTTCACAGGTGAGGAAACAAAGACTTCGTGTGGCCCTGGCCCTCGTTCAGGTTTCCCCGGCCAGACCTGCAGTGGAATGAAGACAGGCATCCAGATTCCTGACGTCAGTCCAGGGCTTTCTACGTGACATCACGCGACCTTGCAACGAAGCTGTGTGCGCGAGAAACCTCCGTGCCGTTCAGTATGCAGGCTCATTACATATTTGCGCATCTGTATTACTTGTGGTTATATCTTTTTGTAAAAAAATAGAGAGCATGGAATTCATTTGTCAGGAATGTAATCCATCAAACCAACATTACATCTGTGTCAAAATCAGGTTCATCTTTTATCGCTCTGAGTTACAATGCCTTTTTGAGGACAGGAAACTTCTGTAAGTGCAGCGTCTTCTCCATTTATGTCACTGTGCTTTTAATCTTCAATCTCCTTTCTCCTTTCTTAACCTTTGAGAGAAATACACTTTTTTGTTATGTTAAATATCAGTATAATTAAATTATCAATAATCAATATATTTTCTGACACCATGTTGCATACTTTTCAAGTCCTTTTTCTTGAGGGCAAATGTTTGCATCCCGATCAAATAAACTTAAATGGAGAAGGGCATGGCAACCCACTCCAGTATTCTTGCCTGAAAAGTCCCATGAACAGAGGAACCTGGCAGCGTGCAGTTCATGAGATCACAAAGAGTCAGACACGACTGAAGTGACTTAGTAGCAAATAGGTATTTATGAGTTAAGGACTTGGTTTGCTGCAGTTGTGGTGCCAAGAGAGTCACTGTATATAGTACATCTACGTTTCTTGTTTGCATCTTGGCAATTAAACCATAGAGAGTTTTTTTTGTTTTTGTTTTTGTTGTTCCTCATGGTGTTTGTATCAACATTCATGCAGATACAATAATTCAGTGTGAAGGAAAATCAGTGTTTTACTGAGCTGATTTGCATATGCATGTCAGATCTAGCTATGCCATTTTTATGCTATTGAGGAAAACAGAATGACCTTTTTTACCAAGTTTTTCATTCTGGAGGATGCTGTGTTTTGAATGTGGAGGGGAGGGGGCTGCAGAAGAAAGGTGAAGAAGCAATTGTTGATTTATACCGTGATGCTAGCCACAGTCAGGAGCCTAAGATGCTTTTCAGCTATAATTGTATCTTTGCTCAAGGCTACTGTAGTTATACTCCATTAAATCCCACTGTCAGTCATCTCCAGAGCAGCAAGGAGCCCAGGCTGAAACTGACCACTGAATAGTCCCAACTCGCCTTTGTGTTTCTTCTCTTGTTTCAAAGCGTAGTGCGGTCGTGGACGTGGAGATGTTGCATCACAAGATTACACAGTATTACTCATTTATGGGATCATGGTAGAGTAATCAGAAATACTTCGTAAAACGTGTCTAGCTAGCTGTCCTCTTAAAGGCCCTGGCTTTCATCACGATTATTTTCTGAAAAGAAAGAAAAGACAAAATGTCATCCAGTAAATATGTTGGCAAATAACGTCTATCTGAAATGGGTAGTTTTCCCTCAACAGGAATAGTAAAGCACGCTACAGAAGCATTCGACTGGCTTCTGTCAAAATAATTATCCTGCAATTATCTCTGCCGTCCTGTTAGCTTTTGCATGTGGGGATGGGATGTGGTGCTTCTGTGGTCTTCAACTCCAAGCTTAGCGTTCTCCCAGGAACTATTACACTGATGGATTTTTTTCTTCTTAAAGTCTAGAAAAAAAGAACGGGGAAGGGCTGTTTAAAGGGAACTGTGCTCTGACGCATAGGTAGTGGGTAAATCCTTCGGAGACCCAGTTGGCTGCCTGTACTGTGAGCGTGGGGTCCTTCTGTTAGCGTCTCCACACTCATCAGGACCACAGTACCTGGTCCAAGCCCAAGGTCAGCCAGTGTGACTAAGGAAGGAACTCTAAACATGCTGGGTATTGAAAATAAATGGGGGTAACCACATCAAGACATGCATCCTTAAATGTCTTTTACAAAGTGTCATTCCTAAACTTCCATCTCAAGTCAGTTTTTTTTTTTTTTTTTTTTTTAAGTTGAGGGGCAGACATTTACAGTTACAAACTCTTTGCTGCTGCTGCTGCTAAGTCGCTTCAGTCGGGTCCGACTTGGTGCGACCCCGTAGACGGCAGCCCACCAGGCTCCCCCGTCCCTGGGATTCTCCAGGCAAGAACACTGGAGTGGGTTGCCATTTCCTCCTCCAATGCATGAAAGTGAAAAGTGAAAGTGAAGTCGCTCAGTCGTGTCCGACTTTAGCAACCCCATGGACTGCAGCCTACCAGGCTCCTCCGTCCATGGGATTTTCCAGGCAAGAGTACTGGAGTCGGGTGCCATTGCCTTCTCCGACAAACTCTTTAGGCATCTTTGATTCAAAGATACTTTTCAAAGATGTGACCTACACAGCAGAGTACATGTGTGCTTCCTATTTCTTCTTATTTCTTCTTATTTTTTGGAAAGACTGTCCCTAAAAGAAGGATCTTTTTTTGAGGGGGGTATTTATTTAAATTACAGCAGAGTACATGTCTGCTTCTTATTTCTTCTTCTTTCTTTTCTTAATTTTTGGAAAGAGTGTCCCTAAAAGAAGGGATTTTTTTGGGGGGCAGGGTATGGGTGTTTATTTAAATGAGTGCATTCAATGTGCTCCTGTTTTAAAGCATTTTTAGTTTAACAGCGATTTTCCATGCAGAATATCATCTCACTTGTCCAAATCTTGGCCCATGGAGGAGAAATGTCTTGGGCAGAAGCCTGCTCTGACCTCTGCATTCCTCTCCAGGTGACATCTGTGATTTTAAGACAGTATCTTTTTTTTTTTTTTTTTTTAAAGAGAAATTTATCTCTCAGTGGGATTATTTTCTTTGCAATTCACCGCCAAGGTAAGTCCTTTTGACTCATCATGCATGTGTACTTGACTAAGTAACAACACTTTAAGAAAAGTAAACTCCGTGCTTTTCTGCTGTCATATTTGATTTGAGCTATGCTCTGACGGTTGTTTGAAGCTAACATGAAATGCAGCGCCTGCCTGATCCATTTTAGCAGCCCATTATCATAATTTCACTGTCGTATGGCCACTGACTTAATGTACTTACAAATGACAGAGAAAGTGTGTTACATGACCTTAGGGTTTTCAAAAATTAAATGACGTCGTAAGTCGTATTTCAAAGAATAGCTAAGGAGAACGGTTTTCTTTCCTGCATAAAGTGTCACTACGCACAGCAACAGGATATTGTATTTCTTTTTTATTACACAAAAATGTGAAGCTTTTAAACTCCTAGATTCCCCACATAAAATTTAATATTGGGGTAGGGAATGAGATATCCAGTGGATAAATCTGCTTCTCCCCCACCTCATCCCCTCTCATCTCGAGATGAAATGCCTTCAAAACTTAGAAATGCAGAAATATTTTGAAATTCTTATCTGATGATGAATCTAGTATTTTTTTCCTTACACAAAGCCCACGTGGTCCCACCTCAAGGGCAGTAAAGTACTTACATTTACTGACGCATGCTTTGCTAGGATGCTCAAACATAGATCACTTCTTCCTTCTGTGTTTAGGAATCAGTTTTGGTTTCAAGAGTGTTCTTTTGAAGGGACTGAGTCTTCTAGTCTGGAGTGAAGTGGGATCTGGAGGAAACTCTTCATGGAAGCGAGTGACATTGGTGTCTGGTCAGCACACAGAGCTCTGTGATGCCCTGAACTCACGTGGCCAAGTCCCCCTACTCTGTGAGGGACTGATGCCTCCCACCATAGGAGGGGTTACGGGGAGGGTGACGGAGCACCAGGCTGTGACACACACCCCGTGCATGGGCCGTGGGCAGACCAGGATGGACCACGGGCCAGTCTTGCATAGAGCGTGGATGTAATCAGCTCACTCGCCTGCTTAGGGTCCTCTCTGCAAGGAAGGCGCGGCGGTGGTGGTTTAGGTGCTACGTTGTGTCCGACTCTTTGCAGCCCCATGGACTGTAGCCTGCCAGGCTCCTCTGCCCATGGCATTTCCCAGGCAAGAATACTGGAGTGGGTTTCCATGTCCTTCTTCCCAACCCAGGGATCGAACTTGCATCTCCAGCATTGCTGGAAAATTCTTTACCACTGAGCCACCCAGGAAGCCAAGGAAGGAATACTGTGGCTCAAACCATAGCTCACTGAAAGAGCCCTTCGACTGGAAGAGCGACTGATTGATTTCTAGATCACAGAAAATAGTGGGTCTCCATGCAACCGTTAGAGCTCAGAAGCCTTTTTCAATTAGATCCTGAAAAATAAACATGCGGCCCAGCGCAATAAGGAGGCAGCCTTATGGGAGATAGAGCGGCTTACCAACCTTGCCGGCAGTTCAGTGAACAAAAATTTAACTTGTATGTTGATTTCCACATGGTCATTAGTGATAGTGGTTATTGGAAGTAAATGGTGATCAGGAGGCACACTGGTATGGCAGGAAACACAAGTCACAGGCTTGCATTCTGTGGCAACCTAAGGATGTCCTTTGAAAGCCAAAAAATGGGGCTGAAACAGAAGGTCTTACCTCCCTTCAGCTCCCACCTGCAAACCATGAGGCTTGTGCTTGAGTCAGAAAGGACAGGGATGACCTGGGGATCGCCTGAGAGCACGTGGGCTGAGTCCATGAGGGGACTTGCTACCAGTCTATTTCGTGCAGTGTGGGACCTTGCAAATGTCCTGTTACACCCCAGCACTATTGACAGGAAGAGTGTTATTTAAAGTTACTAAAATTCAGTGCCGATTCTAAATTGAATTGACACTTTTTTATGCACCAGAATTAAATTGCAGGGTGGGAGGAAAGGTGTAGGTGCAATGTGTGCTTACGAATCACTTATCATAAAGATGTTTTCAGCCCAAAACAATTAAACCATTGGAAAAAATTTTCTGATGTAGCCCCAAAGTCTTTGTTCTGTCGTGGATTTAGTGGGCCTGAAAAAAAATGCTTTCTTTTCTTGATTTCAGTGAAAGGTCATTGTGTGGCTCTAGTTTTCCTTAAACTGAATATACACCAAGATTACAGATATATTCAAATATTTCCCCCACGGAGGAAACCTCATTTTTATGTTGTTGCTCTGCCCATAATCCTGCATGGGCCGGTCTGAAGCTGCCATCTCCCAATTTGAATAAGTGATGCCAACAGAAAACTCCTAGGCGCGGCCGAAGTAAAAAACCTGCCTGCCAACGCAGGAGACCCAAGAGGCGCGGGTTCTATCCCCGGGTGGGGAAGATCTCCTGGAGAAGGAAGTGGCAGCCCACCCCAGTATTCTTGCCTGGGGAATCCCATGGACAGAGGAGCCTGGAGGGGTCCAGTCCCTGGAGTCGCGCAGAGCTGGACACGACCGAAGCGATTTGGCACACACACCACAGAAAACGCGAGCTCCCGCTGCTCTGGGGACACGTGCGTTGGTCAAGCGCCTGGGAGACGCCATTGCGCATGCCGGCTGCTAGGGTCAAGCTGCACGCTGACCCGGACTTAGGGCAGGGTGGCCTGGGAAGCTGCCTGGGGTGAGACATGCGGTGGGGGCTGGGGGATGGAGGCTGCCCCCGGCTTCCAGGGCACCGGGGCAGGGCTCCTCAGTGGCTCCCGCGTCCTAACGGGAAGGAAGGAAACCCTGGGGGTGGGGCTGAAAGGCGCTCTGGCTCTCCCGCATCTTTGGTCCCCCGTAGTAGAGACGCCACTCAGGGGAAGCTCTGTTTCCAATGGTTCTCTCCTGAAGGCAGGGAGAGCGTATTGTATGCGTATTCATTCCTGGTACAGGCTGCAGTGGAAGGAAGCTGGGGAACATTCCGCACCTGTGGAAATGCTTAAAGCAGGGCATTCGGAGACCAACCACGCAGGGTTCTTAAGACGCAGGGCGGGCAGGACTCCACCTTACTGCTGTCACTTCCGGATGAATCTCGGGGGTGAGGTTAGAACCCCTTCTTCCCTCCCCGCAGCCTCTTCCTTAAGGAGTCGTGGGTCTGAAGGGTTTATTAGGACCATAAATCGCCTCTCCTGTCAGTCAAACGCTCAGAAACAGCACGGCGTGGTACTGGCCATCTCGGTGTTGGCATGTAAATCACTGCAGATTAAATTATTAGATAATTTGGAAACTTAACAGTTTGCATTTTGTACTTCCAATTGTTTTGCTGACTTGCACTTTTCTTGGCTGTCTGGGATTTTATTAACCGTCTTGGAGACATCTATCACCTCCTTCCTCTTCATTTTCCAATGGGCAAATTTTCCCAGGAAGGAGAGTCACAATACTGATGTCTGCAGCCACTGCTCCAAAAAGATTGCTGTATTTCCATTGACATGCAGTGCATTACCATAATTGGCTTTTCTACATGATAGGAGAGAGGAAATAATAATGTCATTTTATTTACAGCCAGAGTGTCGCTTTATGAGACTTCTCCAAGTTTCTGCCATGCTGTGTAGGTCAAATGACATCTTTTGATCAGTCCTGTCCAAAGACATCAAAGCCGAGTGGCATGTAATGGAGACCTAGTGACAAACCAAATCTAGAAAAGAAATAAGACTGCCAGTTTCCCATTAAACAGCCTGCTAAACAGCACAGCTTCCCCGTGTCGACTACGAAACCACTCTGACCACCTAAATCAGGAGAGTGAAAGGAGGCTGAATTGGACATTAGTGCTGCAAATGACTGCCGTGATTGCCAGGGCGCCCCTCCTCCCCCGCCCCCCGAAATCAGCGAGCAAACCAAGCGAGTTACAGCGAGCACCATTCATTTCTCTCCTGCCACTTGCTGGTTTTCTGATCTGGTTTATTTAGGTTTGACATCAGGCAAATGGTGAAGCGGGATATCTCTGACAGATATTCTTACTGATTTAACGGGAGGCACACCGCTCAGGGAAGATGGATCTGAGACAGGATTCCAGAGTGGCGGCTTCTCCCTTTTCCGCCCCGATTTCTTCCCTTGATGATCCGTTCCTGTGGTAGGCCCTTCCTGCTCACCGTCAAGTCAGGAACCCCTTCAGAACTTTGGAGGAAGTTAAGTTTGACTGCCTCATGTAGTGGGAATGTAGTTTCTTTAAAAAAAGATGTTTAAACGGGACTTTTATACCAGAGACTGAAAAACGGAGTTGTTTCTGCTTCCCAGGTGAGGGGCCCACGTGGACCCGGATACCATGTGTGCGAACGAAGCAAAGCAGCACCCTTGGGCTTCGGGTCCCGTTTAGTGTTTCCTTTTCCCTTACTTCCTCATTCTCACTGGTAGTTACTGAGCCTCAGTTTCGTTCCAGGCACCCAGAGAGCTGCCGGGAGCCCAGGTCCCCTAAGCTGCTGTCAGTGCTCGTGGCCCAGGGGCAGGACAGAGACCAGACCCGTGATCATCTGTGCAGCTGGGGGTCCTGGAGGCCTGGCCAGCGGGCAGACGGAGCCCCTGCGGTGGGGAGGCTGTGGCTGGGCAGAGAGGTGACTCAGCAGGGGAGCCTTGGAGGGGTCATGGTTGGAGACCCTTTTATTTTTTTGTCCCCACTTTTTTTAATCATGGTAAAATGTACATAAACTCATCTAAACCATGTAAAAATGTGCAATTAAATGGCATTAAGTCCATTCACATTGTGGTTCAGCCATCACCACCTCCATTTCCAGAACTTTTCCAGAACTTCTCAGATTGAAACTCGGTCCCCATGAAGCACAACTTCCCACACGCCCCCGCTCACAGGTCCTGGTCACACATCCTGCTTTCTGTCTCTGCGACGACCAGCCAGTTAACATGGCTGGAAAGGGGTTCCAGGGGAGCCGTCCCTGAAGGCAGACCCTGAGGAGATGGTCCTTTGTGGCCTCTCACAGCTGGTCCCTGGCCTTGATGTTCAGGCGGGATTGTCCGAGGACGGTTTTGTTGACCTTGATGTAGATAAAGACCTGCTTTTACAAGCAGGATATTCTAAAGACAGAATGCATCAAAGCTCACACCACTTGGAGTTGCTGGTAGAAGTGGGACCTGTGCCATCCTCTGAGTGCATGTCAGGAGCCTGGCTCCGAAACAGACGCCCACTCCCCCAACCCCGACCCTGGCAAGTAGCTGCGGTCACCTGTGCTCAGGGGCGGCTCCCCCTGCCTCTTGGCCTCAGCATTCTCCTGCAGACGTGGAGAGCAGACACAGGCCTTCCCTGTACCAAGCTGGCGAGAGGCTAACAGTTAATAAATGCAGGGCACTTAAGATAGTGTCTGGTCCAGAGAAAGGCTTCAATAAATATTACCTATTATTATTCAATGACATTTTAATCCGAAGCATAATGCCAGCTGGGCAGATGTGCTGTGGGTATGAAATGTTTACCCAAGAACAAATAAATTCTTTCTTTAAAAATAACAGTATATTATCAGTACTCTCAAATAAATTTCTAGTGTGCTGAAAAAAGGCATTCTCTCTCTCTCTCTCTCTGGGTGGATCATTATCCCAGAATATATTTCATTCCGACCTGAGATTGGACTTCAGTGTTGTCATGGAGAAAACACTTCTGATCGCAGTGGGCCCCTTACCTTTCTACAGAGAATTTATTTACATGAATGTCCCTTTTTGCTTCCAGGCCGTGGCTTCAGAGCTTGGAGATCTGTTATCATCAAACGTCCTTGTTTCTGGGCTTTGAGGATCTTTTTTCCAGTCCACTCCCACGGGGTCGTTTAGATGGTCTTTAGTATGAGCTCTCTTTCTCCCTCTGCAGAGTTTCTTTCGGAAATAGTACTTTTTTTTTTTCTCTACAATTTAAACATGTCCAGCGTTTCTTCCCAAGCAGTTTCCTGAACAGAACCAACGCAGACAGACGGGAAGAGAGAAACTCAGAGACTAAGTGAGAGGTTGGAGTGGAGACTCTGGGTCTCATTCAGCTGGTCTCGTGGAGAAAGGCTTTCCTGGTAGAACAGCTGGAATAGGATTGCTTTTGTTTCTGATGCTCCACCAATGAATCTTTTATTTGCAAACCTTTTCCTAGAAATCTTTGAGCCTCCAGGACTCCCACCCAAAGCCAGAGTTTCTGGAGATGTGGTCTTGGGGTTGACTTGGTGCACCCTGAGCGGACTTCCAGAAGGAATCAAAAGACGAAACGTCTCTAGACTATCCAGGAGTTGCTGTTTCCGTGAGATTTCTAAAAAGGGCAAGAAGGACGAGTATAAGGGCCCTGCGCCTCCCCTAATGACTTGGAGCATTGCCCCAACCCCCAACTGTGGATCTCGTCAGGGGCGGCAGGGGGGAAATAGCAGGAAGAGGGCACAAGGCTGGAACCCAGACAGTGACGCCAGCGTCTCCATCTCTGTAGCCAGGAGCATCTCCACCCCACTTAAGGATGCGGATGAGGAGTGAAACCCATCCACCTGCTAAATTCACGTCTCTGGGTGCCCCAGGCATCCCGGCCCGCAGTCTGCCTGAGCCCCATCTCCAGGTGTTCAATAAGGCAGCAGGATTTAGTTGCACCAAAGTGTCACCTGTCTAGGTGAGTCGTGCCGGTGTCTATCTGAAGTGACAGCCGTCTCTGAGTCCCGGCGTCGCTCACCGACTTCTCTCTCATCATCCCACGTTGGGAAGGTAACGTTTTCGACAAGGTTGTTCCCTGTTCCCTCGCTCGTTTCCTGCCCTTCCCCCATCCCCTGCTCACCCCTGAGCGCACGTGATCAAAGCATCATCGCTGACAAAGGTTTCCTCCTCCAAATTAAGTGAGCCCAACCAGCCCAGCAGATTTTACGAAGAAAGCAAGGGAAATGCTGAGCACCAAGTTAATGAATCTGGCAACAGGGAGGATGGTATGGAGCCCGGATAATATGGTCCAGCGACGGTCATCCCTCCTCGCGCTTCCTGTAAGGAACGCATGGGAGCCGGTTATGTGGAGCGTGGCTCACATCTGTCCCGCCGTGCCGTGGTCATCTGTATAAGTAATGGAAACAGGTTAAAGACTTCCATTCTGGTGTTGCCAGCGGGGATGGAAATGAACATGTCAGTGAAATCATCTCGGCAGAGCTGAGTGGGGAGGGGTTTGGACTAGTGTATCTGCGCTCCCTTTGGTGGCGGGAGCCCTAACGAGAGCGCTGGGATGTATAGTTTAT
Source organism: Bos mutus (assembly GCF_027580195.1). Classification (NCBI taxonomy): domain Eukaryota; kingdom Metazoa; phylum Chordata; class Mammalia; order Artiodactyla; family Bovidae; genus Bos; species Bos mutus. The sequence goes on along the minus strand of NC_091640.1, from coordinate 3,526,964 downwards.
CAGATGGAAGAGGAAGAGCAAGTCAATCTTGGAGATTAGAATCGCGGCAGGATTGCCAGTGCAGGGCGCCGTGCCCTCCCGGGGAGACCTCTGCTAATAACATGCTCTTTTCATTCCAAGGTGGGGTGGGGGTGGTGAGGAGGGGCAGGCTGCCACAGGGTTATCTGCAAGTCCAGGGTGGTCTTAGGATGGCTCTGAGCCCCTGTCTTGAAAACTTGGAAGGAGGAGAACCTGCCTTGTCTTCATTTCCCTGTAATTATAAAGGAGCCACTTTTAGAACGCGGGTGTTGGTGGTGGACAGGGAGGCCTGGCGCGGCAGTCCATGGGGTCGCAAAGCATTGGACACGACTGAGCAACTGAACTAAACTCGCGCTGCCTGAAAAGTCATTTCACTCCCTTCCTTGTCCGTGTGAGCAAGAGCCATTTTATTTGAATTGCTGAAGTGCTGTTTAACCTTCTTTCAAAGCTGGAATGGGATTTGGCTTCCCTGGGTATCATACCTGTACTTGCCACCCTGCTTCTAGAAAAATCAGGTCTTCTAGTGAGAGGAACACCCTGCGTGCCACGTGTGCTGTGACATCCTTGTAAATTCAAGTATGTTAATGTGGGCTATTCCACGTATTTCCCTACTAGAATGCTGTATTCGTATGTTGTATTTTCCAGTATCACGATCTTTCTTCCATCTAGATGCTATTAACTTAAAATCCAAGTGGGTTAAAAATGGAAACGTTTCGTTTTCTAGCCGGTTATGCTACAGGCCGGTATCTGAATGATTCCAAGTACCTAAATTTGGGGGCATGGCAGAAGCTGGGCGTCTTTGATGGAAAGAACCCATCTCTCCGTTTTCATCAGGATGTGTCCCCAGTAGGGACAGGTGTGGATGACCACCGGTTGCCTTGTGTGCGTGGGTATTTCTAGTAACCAGGCTGGTGTCTGCTGGGTTGAGAAGGAGAGACTTCAAGCTGACTTTAAGGAAGGAAGTCGTGACGGGGAAAGGCTTCTGCTCTTTCAGCGAGGCGCCCACACTTATATTCATCTTTCCCAGGAACAATGATTGCGAGCGGGCAGAGTTCTGGAGAATTCACCTCCCGGGGAACAGAAAGCAGGACTCACAGGAAAACACCCTTGTATTGTGCATAATTGGGGTGCAGATTGAGACGCAGGTTTGTGGGGGGGGGATTGCAGACCTAATTGCTCAGAGCCCAGGTTACTCAGACTCAGGGGAATTTGAAACTTTGCTACACTTAACCGTGAAAAAGCAAAGACAGCTGTCACTTCTCCCCGTTCTTCAAATGACTGTTGACTATCAGAGCAAATCTTGTGTCTTCTTTAAAGAAACAAAGATGTTCTAAAAACATGTTGGCCTGTGATTTGAGAAATAGGATCTAGATCTCATTTGCTGATGGCGTGCGCCTCGTGGTATAATTGCCATGTGAGAGGAACATATTTTTCCAGACAATATGTGTGTGTTTACACTGCAAACCATCAGGACACACATTGGTGTCAGATTCAACTCTAGCAGGGATGGTCTATGTTGCCTTCTGTCCACTCACATCAGAAGACGCGGGGTTTAATCTGGCTAGGGATGGCAGTGCATCTTTAGGGACACATTGGCATCCAGAAGGCACCTTTTATGGCAAAAACTACTAACAAGAGTTAATTTATTTTTAACAAGTGAAGTCTAGCCATAAGAACAGTTGTCTCATTCTCATTTGGGGGTGGTGGGGAGGTCTTTGTATTTTTTATTCCCTCCCACCTGCACACACCCGTACGCCCACGTGGAGGCTGGCAGCTTCCCGCTTGGCGTGTGCTCGTCCCGTCGGCCTCTGCGTGTCGTCTGGCATGTGGCAGGACCCGCCGCGCGTGTTCACCGCGTCACGCTCCACGCCGCATGCTGGGCTCGGGAGGGCTGGGGGCGGTGGTGGTGGCGGGGGGGAGTGATGGCAAAGCTGTTTTGACACAAAAAGAAGTAGCAGAGATGATGATTTGAAGTCTTTGTTTTATTTGATGGGAGGAATGTCATTTCTTTCTGTAAGTGATTGTAGAAGAAGAATTTTATGCTGCAGTTACCGTTTCTACGCTTATTCATTCATCAGATTTCCTCAGGGTGGGGGTGGGTGAGGGCAGAGGGGAGCTGAGGGTTCTAGCAGAGAAAATGCAGCCGCGTCGAGTTGATTCTGTTTTCTGTGATTCAGTAGCTGCTCTCATCCAAATCTTTTAAGGCTAAACAGCTGTATTCATTCACCTCGCGACATATATTGCTCTGTTCCATCACTAGAAAGAAAAAATGTCTACAAATATTTTAATGTACTTTGGTATATTTGTATCCATGTGAATTTTTAGAAAATTGTAGTTCTTGATGAAAACAAAGGCTCACGACCAATAATTACTCTGTCCAAGCTTGGATGTTTCTGTATGTCTTTCTCAGTCTCTCTATCTCTATGTAGGCAAAATTTCCAAACAAGCATCTGGGAGAGCAATTAGGAGAATTCACATAATAGTAAGAATAAACCCAATTATTATGATGCATGTTTGGCCGACTCTTTGAGACCCCATGGACTGTAGCCCGCCAGGCGTCTCTGTCCACGGGACTCTCCAGGCAAGAACACTGGAGTGGGTTGCCATGCCCTCCTCCAGGGGATCTTCCCAACCTAGGGATTGAACTTGCGTCTCCTGCAGCTCCTGCATTGCAGGCAGATTCTTCACCGCTGAGCCACTAGGGAAACCCAATTATGATAAGAGAATGATATTTTCTGATACGATAGTGTGGATGTAACTGATTCAGACGCCATTATTGTTATTAAGGGGATTTCAAGAAAGTCAGGTGCATCTGACCTTGTGTTAAGCGTCCAGCCAAGTGCAGCAGTAATTATGTAGGGCAGGCTTGTTCTCCATCTATCACTTTGGCACATAATTTATATCGACCGTAATATAAAGACAAAAATTCTCCTAACTTCGTGTTAACAGTAGGTGTGTCATTGAGACCTTCAGGGGTGTACCCTGCACTGCTCACACCCACACCCCAGTCCACGGAGACCTGACATTTCCTGTCTTTTCCTATGTGTTTATGAGAATAAGCTGCTGGATGTGAATGTGGAGATTCGTGTCTGAGACGTAAGTCCTGCATGAGGTTCGGAGTATGAGTTACATTTCTTTATTCTCGTTTAAGCCACTTGAAGAGCTGTTTCATGCCCAAGTCTCCTCTCCAGATTTCTGAATGTCATCCATCAGGGTGAATCTTACTCTCTCTGATGAAAGTCATTTCTCATTTCAGGTGGTAGAAAATCTAGGTCGGGACCTGGTTTCAGACCTACTTGGCTAATGCTGGGTTTGTGGACCCAGACTTATCAGACTGTCCTAACGTGGTCTTTATCCTGCCCCAAAAGGAGAGGCAGTAACTGAAAACATCGATTTCCCCATGCTTGGCAGTGGTAGTACATGTCTTAGAGATGGCTGGCTTTTCAACGTGGATCAAGAAAACATTTGCCTTGTATATTAACACACAGTCCGTTAGTAGTGAAATAGCTGTGTGCTTTCCTGGGTTCATACGGGAGTTATTTATCTTCTGTTCTTCTTTTCATTTCAACTTCTCTTTTAATTTTTCAAGATTCTCATAATTTGTTTTTCTTTTCTTTTTCCTCCTAACACTGCTGAAAATCAGAGAAGGTTTTCAGTCTTTTTAATTGAGACTTAAGCTCTGATTTGTGCTTTGTCACTTGCTGAGTGACATTGTTGTAACTGCAGCAAAGTCCAGACACGAGAGTCATATCTGATGTGCTTGCTGGGAGGGGCGCCCTGAAATGAGGCTGTTTGTTTCCCACTTACCTTGAATTAATTCCAGGCCAGGGAGAAAGGGGACATGTTGTACTTATTTTAAGGGAGTCACCTGTGGATTTCTAATTAGAATTGGGTAAAACCCATAGGCCATTTTATTTACAGACTCCACAATTCTAAAGCAGGGCCTCTGTCCGGTTTTACGCAAAGAAATCCTCATTATCAGTCAGGTGGTTTAGCAAACCCGTACATGAGCCATTGGAGCCAGACCCCTAAAATTGGCCAAAGTGACAGAAAAAGTTTCACTTCTTCCACATCAGAGCGAAAGCGGCCTTTTAGATTTGCTTGACAGATTGTCAACTTTCCTGCGAAAAAATCAGAACTGAGGTTCGTAAATTAACATCCATCCCACTTGTATTTAATGTTCTTTCAAAGAAGCAAGGAAGGGGTTCTGACCCCTTATCTCCTTTCTCTGCATTTTCTATTTCCCAGTGTCTTCTGACTTTCGTCAGAATTACTGGCTGTCTTTGTAACACAGGTGAAGTTACTTCAGAAGTGATCAGTGATAAATTTGGAAGAAAAATGTGTTCTGCAGATTTTACAATGAGTTGGAGCTGTGCATTTATCACGGAGGTGTGCGTAAGCCCCTTTTGTGAATTGGCCCCTTGGAGTAAATATATTTTGATATAACAGCCATCTGTTCATGGGTATCACGTTTGCCAGTCTAAAACCTAGTTTGATGTAGATAAACATGTAATTTGGTCTGATTGTATAGTTTCACCAGGTGGCAATACAATAGCCACGTTCGGTCTTTGCTGTGAGCCGGAGCCCAAGCAGAGAGCCAAGGCCTGGGTTTCACAGTTGTCACTTTTGAATTTCCCTTTCCCTCGTTCACAGCCAGCTCTCAATTATGTGTGCTAATGAGGAAAAGAGAGCTCGGATAAACAAAGTTCCCTAACCCGATTCTGGTCGTGTATTCCCCCGCCTGCCCCCTCAGGCCTGGGGAAGAGCCAAACCAGGAGCTTCTCTGTGTGTGCACCCTCTCCGGGCCCCCACCTTCCTCTGGGCGGCTGTGATCAGAAAGTCTGCAGGGTGGCAGTGGAGGGCACTTCCCGAATAATCTGCTGCCCAAACCTCACGTCTACACAGCAACAGAGGCCAGCCATGGGCCTGCTTTTCCTGGGATGAGAAGATGCCTGTCGTGGGCACTTCCTGGCTCCTCTTAAGGGTCCCATCGCAGGGCTGGATGAGCTCAGAGTGGAGTTTGGTGATGAGGGCAGTGTGTCTAACGTTCCTACGCATCCTTCCTGCAGCCCCAGCGCTGGGGAGACGGAGGCCCCGAGGATGGAATCTGTGAGTGGAGCACATGGGTCAGTCTGTCCCTTCTGTAAGTCTGTCCTCAGATGATGATGGGGGTCTGTCCTTCAACCCGGAACCATAACGGTGGCCCCGCAGCCTGGACCCGACGGGCGTGGGCAGGTGAACGCCACCCGCAGCCCCTGTGCACTTGGGGTCACTCTTGCACTTGCTGGGTGGGACAGATGTGGTGGTGGGGGTGTCTGTGTGGCCCCTTCCTCCCTGCTGCCAACATGACGAAAGCAAAGGACTCCGTCCCGCCTGCTACTGAAGCCCTGTGGTCTTGTTCCAGACACCCTGGGGTCCAGTCTGCAGACCTGCACAACCCTTGTCCATCTGCCCCAGGCCCAAATTCTCAAGCGAAACCCATTCGTTTCTGGATCCTTCTGAGGTTCCTGGTTCAAGCCTAGTTTTGGAAGGTAGGGGCGGTTGTTGGGGGGTGGGTGGAGAGAGAGGCTTAGGCACTGCTTTCAAAGAATCCCTTGAAACCCTTGGCATCTGTGGCCAGCTCGTCGTCCGTGTGTTCACGTGACCACAAGCACCATGGGGTAGGGTAACACTGACTGCTGCTTGGTCCGAGGACTCCTAGAAAGGGTGGGGTGTGAAAAGCGAGGAGGCGAGGGTTGCTTGGGAGGTGCATGCATGTCTTTCCAAAGCTGATGCTGCCGGGCCCGTGCATCCAGGGAGGAGCCGGTCAGAAGGGCGTCCAGTGTGAGGACCTAGGACCGACGCCCCCTGCCCCCAGCTGCCCCCTGGGTCTGTATTTCCTTGCGTCCCTTGTAAATTAGAGTTGAAAAGTTAATTTATAATACATGGTAGAACAGGGAAATAGCCAAAGAATATGAGCTTACCGGGATAAATACAGTGGAGGAGTGTGTGATAAAGTAGGAATCCTGGGAGTCTAGAAATGGACAGGGACCATGTTGGCGGAAGATGGAGTGATGGAGCCTTGTGGCCACTGACCCTGGGGACTGAGGGCCTCAGGAGAGGCCCTGCCAACTCCTCACCTGTCAGTGGGACCCGCAGCCCCCTCCCCAGGGAAGGCTGTGTGGAGACCCCGCTGGGGGCGGTGGGGGAGCAGGAGTGGGGCGGGAAGCAGACAGACGGCAGATACACAGGCAGACTCTCAGTGCCCCCAAGATCCTGCTGCAGGAACCCCGATACCACCTGCACCCCTCCGTTGTTCTCCCCGCTTCTTACCTTTTAACATGAAAAAATAAAAGTCACAATGAACAAAGCCCTTCCCGGATTCCCGCCCCCAGGCTGGGCCCTGCCCTTCTCCGGATCCCTAATTCCCAGGGTCTGGCTGGTGGCTGTTTCCAGCTATTTTATTCCAGAAATGGTGTGAAACGGCTAATTCATGTGTGTTGAATTGAAAACACTGAAGATTTTGAAAACAGAGCTATTTACTAAAAGCCATTTCAGTCAACAAACTCATATATTCATTATCTAGAAAAAAAACTATCAATATTTTCTAAGAGGATTTTTCCATTGTGCTGTGAATAGGTTTGTCTTCTGCTTTTTCCGTTTAATGAATCTCTCCTTGTCATTAAAACATAGTTTTCAATGTTGCATCATAGGTATAAGCAAAACATCACCCAACTACCAATTATTGTTGAAGATTTAGACAATGGCAAATTTCATATGAAATAATACCGTAAAGGACATCTTTGTGCATGCTGCTGCTGCTGCTGCTAAGTCGCTTAGTGTCCGACTCTGTGCGACCCCATGGATGGCAGCCCACCAGGCTCACCTGTCCCTGGGATTCTCTACGCAAGAACACGGGAGTGGGTTGCCATTTCCTTTTCCAATGCATGAAAGTGAAAAGTGAAAGTGAAGTCACTCAGTCGTGTCCGACTCCCAGCGACCCCATGGACTGCAGCTTACTAGGCTTCTCCATCCATGGGATTTGCCAGGCAAGAGTACTGGAGTGGGGTGCCATCGCCTTCTCCATCTTTGTGCATGAACCCTCTGTATTTTATATCACCTTCTGAGGCTATGCTTCCTAAAGTAAAATTATTGGGCCAAAGGGTATCAACATTTAAATATTTCTCTCCTCTTACTCTTTTTTCGTTGAGATTCTCTCATTCATAACAGCATGAAGGGCACATAAGAAGTGTCCTAAATACTGATACAGAATTAGAAAGTGGGAGTGTGTGTCGCTTAGTCATGTCCGACTCTTTGTGAACCCGTGGACAAAAGCCCGCCAGGCTCCTCTGTCCATGGGATTTCCCAGGCAAGAATACTGGAGTGGGTAGTCCTTCCCTTCTCCAGGGGATCTTCTCAACCCAGGGATTGAACCTGGGTCTCCCGCATTGCAGGCAGATTCTTTACCACTGAGCCACCAGGGATACAGAATTACTTGGGGTCACTACTTCATTCACAAGAGTTTACTCCAAGTGTTTTCGGCACTGAGGTGCTAACACAACAAAGGATAGTAACTGGGTCCTGAGATGGTGAGTGGAGGGGTCTCAGGCTGGGAGTCAGGTGAACCGCCTCTGAGTCCTGAGCCCCTCATCTGTCTCCTGTGTGACCTGGGGGAAGTCGGTCAACTTCTTGAGACTCCATTTCCTTATCTGTAAAATGGGCTTATCAGGGACACTGCCTTGTAGGGTTGTGAGGGTTAAAATAAGGTGAAGAAATGAAAATGCCCAGCCCAGGGAGGTGGGCAGGGGTGCCCAGCAGTTTTAATTAAACGAGCGAGTTCACAGTTTGATGATGAGGACAGACAGGTAAACATCTCTTAATTCCGCAGGGAATGAATCCCAGGAGGGGATTAAGCAGCCTCGTGAAGGAGGTGACATCAGAGCCTCGCGTTGAGGAGGAGCGTCATCCCCAGGCAGAGAAGCAGAGGTTGGGGGTGGTGACCCCGGGACCGGGGTGCTCAGGGGCTGACACGCAGTGGAGGGTGGGGTCTGCACGCCCTGTGCTACTCCTGGGCTTGTAACAAAGATCTTAGCTCGAGGGTCACGGAGGAGGAGCGTGGCCAGGCAAGAGGGAAGAGGCCAGCTGGGAGGCTGCTGCACTGTCTGGTGACGGGCCTGGGGGGTCCACATTCGGGCAGAGGCCACGTCGGGTACAGGGCTGCAGGACAGGAGGCGCTGAGGATAACTCGCTTTTCAGGTGTGGACAGCTTGTGTGGGGTGGTTCAACTGCTGAGCTAGGAGACTCCTAACTCAGGAGGAGGAAGTAAGCTTTTATTGGGGCAGCCCCTCTAGGTCTGGAGGGGCAGGGGAAGCCATGTGTCTGTCTGTAGTTGACTGGGGGTGCCTGTGGGACACCTGTGTTGGGGGTGGGGCTGGAGGGGCAGGGGAAGCCATGAGTCTGTAGTTGACTGGGGGTGCCCGTGAGACACCCACATTTGAGCTGGAGCTCCTTCTGTGTGCCCGACACCACGTGGGCTCAGACAGCGCTCAGGAGGGCTTCACGGAGCCCAGCCTTCCCCAGTGGGGCAGGAGAACCCGAGGCCCCCTCTGGAGGGGCTTCACAGTGACATAGATCTGGTGGTCATGGGCGTGCCCTGGAGGAGTCAGGGAAGAAGTCAAGGTCAGCCGTAAAGAGGCCACAGAGGGACCGGCAGGGGGACAAGCAGGGTGGATTCAGGGAGCCGCGCCCTGATCCCAGAGAGCACAGTCAGCTCCCAGGAGTGTGACTGGGCTGGGGAGCAGGGGGAACTGTGTCCCTGTGGGGTGTCAGGGAGCTGGGCATGCTCAGCCCGGTAGGGGGATGCTGGCGGGCCCCAGGCTGCACCCCAAGTCTCCCTAGAGCTCCCCAGCTCTGCTTGTGTTTCTCCTGGGAGATGAGCCCCAGAAGGCAGGCGTGTTAGGTGTCCCCCACCTCCCCACGCCCTGGAAAATGGGGGACTGGTGTCCAAGGACGGAATGGCAGAAACCAGTGCCCCTTAGGAGGCCAGGGTTTGCTTTCCGTGGTTCCAGCAGTGACTGTTGCCCTGGGGCTGGAGAGGGTGGAGTGAAAGGTGTTTGAGCTCAACCTGGGGCTCCTGGGTGCAGACGGGTCAGTATTGGGGGCAGGGAGGACAGGCCGGGACGCGCCAGGCTCTGAGGACACCCGCTCTGCTGGGACACGGACATGCATGACCGGTGGGTGCTGAATACTCCCTGGAGGTAGAGGGAGCCCCCGTCTGTGTTTCCAGAGGAAGAGGAAAGTGGTCTGCTCACTCCACACCCCCGACGGTTCCTGCTGTGGGCGGGTGATGGAGCCTGTGGCCATCCGTTGAGGGGGCAGCAGCCCGAAAGCGGTGCAGCGCTGGGCAGGGCGCCAGCACAGCGCCGGGCTCCCCGGCTGAGCCAAACGCGCCCAGTCAAAGGCTTCCCTTCAGTCAGTCGCTGGTGTGGATCTTCTTTTCACGAAAGTGGACCATCTGGGTCTAGTGGGCGGCCTCCCCACTAGGTGATCACCTTCTAGGTGACCCCAGAGTGTGGCTCAGAAGGCGCACTGTGGGGGGCTGCTGGGAGTCCGGCCAACACCCCGGGGACCTGGTGCCTCTGTCTTCAGAGGGCTCTGCCCAGGATGCCCGAAGCCTCAAGTGTCCCCGTCGGAATCCTCAGAGCTGGGCCTGGTGTCCAGGCCAGGGCCAGGGAGCCTGCAGGCGGTGGGTGTGACCAGAGCTTCGGTCTTCTGCCTGTGGACCCCAGCCGTGGGCGCTCGGGACCCTGGACCGTCCTAAACCTGTAGTGGTCTTGGGGAAAGGAGAAAGCGGTCAAGTTCACGGTCAGTCTGCAGGGGCCCACGGCCTCAGGCAGGCCGCTGTGCAGGTGTGGACGCCTGTAACCCAGCGGGCTCACCCTGTCGATTATTTTTCACGCTCTCAGAGCAGGCCCCACAGGCCGTGGTTCCCTGAGCCGTTAGTGGACTGAGGCGGGACTGCCGTCATCTGGGAAGCAGCTGTGCACGTGCTCGCCTGGTCATGCTGCTGCCCGGGCGCAGGGCGGCCCCGCGGAGAAGCAGAGGTCAGGCAGGGAGCTGAAAGGCCCGGCGGAGCGTGCGTGTCCACCGTGTGTGCATCCGTGTGCAGAGCCCTTGGTGGGCGGGCGTGGACGCTCCCGTGTGGCTCCCTCCTGCCCCACGTCCAGCCTCTGGGCAGCCGCCTCCTTCTCTGTCTCTCCATCACTGTCCCTGAAAACGCGGCGCTGCCTGCCACATTCCCTCGGGGTCCAGCTCTGATAATGTGATAATGAGTGATTCTACTTAATGAGACACCCTCTCAGGTCATATCAGTGCATTTTAATAGGGCCTTTCTGGAAATATCTTAACCCTAAATTTCCCAGGTAGTTGACGGAACACTAGTTGTTTCCACACACACACACAAAGAAGAAAGAAAGAAAAGAGAAAGAAGTAAAAGCACGCTGGTCAGGTCAGTTAAGCAGTGCAGGGGATTATGTCCCCTTGGGAACTGACAAGACCTGTCACATGGTGAAGGATCTGAAATGTTCTGCAGTAAACAGCCGGGTTCCATCCAGGTGTTTATATGCCCTCTATCCCTCTCATTCCCCGGACAGCTGTCAGCAGCCCGAGCTTCTGGGAAACTCCACTTTCACCCTGAGAAGTCACCCTCTGTGCAGCTTGGCCCGTAGCAGGCCATCGTAGCACCTACTATAGGCATTGTTAGGTTAAAAAGTTTTTTATTGTGTGAAAATATTCATAACTTCGAAGTTACTATTTTAACCATTTTATGGGCATGGCTCAGTGGTATTAAGTAAGTTTACATTGTTATGCAGCCAAACCCAGCATCCATCTCCAGATCTTTCCATCTTCCCACGTTGAAACTCAACCCATTAAACACCAACTTCTTTTTTTTTCCCCCTCTTTTAAACTTTTTATTTTGTACTGGAGTATAGCTGAGTAACAATGTTGTGATAGTTTCAGGTGGACCGCAAAGGGTCTCAGCCATACATATACATGTGTCCTCTCCCTCAGAAACTCCCCTACCATCCAGGCTACCACATAACACTGAGCAGAGTTCCCTGTGCTATACAGTAGGTCCTTGTTGGTTATCCATCTTAAATATAGCAGTGTAATAGCTAGCTTTCCATTTCTCCCTGTCCCCTGACCCTGGAAACCACTGTTCTCTTTCTGTCTCTGTGAGCAGACCTCACTACTCTAGGTGTCTCGTGTAAGGAGACTCCTAAGTATTTGTCTTTTGTTGCTGGCTTAACGGCTTCCCAGGTGGCTCAGTGGTAAAGAATCCGCCTGCAATGCAGGAGATGTGGGTTCGATCCCTGGGTCAGGAAGATCTCCTGGAGAAGGAAATGGCAACCCACTCCAGTATTCTTGCCTGGGAAATCCCATGGATAGAGGAGCCTGGCGGTCCACAGTACACAAGGTTGCAAAAAAGCTGGACATGACCCAGTGATGAAACCTAAGGTTGTTACACTGAGCACAGTGCCCCTGATTTAGTCCACACTGAAGCATGCATCAGAATCTCCTTACTTTTAAAGGCTGAATAATATCCCATCGTGTGTGTAAACCACACTTCGTTCACCCATTCAACCATCAGTGGACACTAGGGTTGTTTCCACCTTTCAGCTCTTGTGAGCAATGCTGCTTAGTATATCCGGGGCTCTCTGACTTCTGCTCCATCCAGGCAGGGGCTGGTGGTGCTATGTTGCTTCCTCCTTTTTTCAGTAGAGACTAGAGTATTTTTATCACTTACCATTGAAGCGAGTTTTTATTTATGGACACCATAGAATCCTGTCCCTGGAGTATCTTTCCCTAAAAGTTGACAACCAGGTCCCCCCACGGGGAGGCTCATGAGGGACCCCGTTGCTTACAGAGGGAAGAGTCTACAGGCGGAGGAGCAGGGGCCCCTCGGCTGCCCACCTTGTCACTTCCCCGCTTGTCTTCCCATCCAGCTATGATGGCCAGACCGACATCTCTAAGAAGAGGGCAGACGCTGCCCTTCCGTTGAAATGTGTTCACTTAGGCGGGGTTTGGGGGCTTGCCTTGGTGGAAACCTGTTTCCACCGTGGCGCTGCGGCGGGTCGGTGTATAAAGTGGGGGCGGCCTTGTATCCTTGGCTGAGAAACGACTTTTTAAAGATGGCGTGAGCGCTGGGGAGGCCGCGTCTTCGGGGTGCCGTCCGCACTCACTGTGTTTCCTTGCTCTCTCCTAGCTTATGTTCCTGAGGAAGAACTGAAAGCAGCAGTGATAGACGAGGGGAGCGTGGAGGAGGATGGGCTGCCCGGGGATGTTCAGGAGGCCGACTTCGCGTGCAGCGAGGAGGCGGAGATCAAGGAGGCCCAGAGCTACCAGAACTCCCCCATCAGCACCGCGACCAACCAGGACGCGGGCTACGGCTCGCCCTTCAGCGAACACAGCGACCAGCCCGCCCACTTCAAAAGCTCCTCCTCCAAGGAGGAGAAGGAGGAGCGCCAGGGCGCGGAAGGCGTCTCCTACCCCCAGGACAGTTTGGCCCAGATCAAGGCCGTGTACGCAAACCTCTTCTCCGAGTCCTGCTGGTCCAGCTTGGCCCTGGACTTGAAGAAGTCAGCCTCGACCACGAGCACCAGCGATGCGGCCCAGAAGGAGGGCTCCACCCCCGTCCCCACGCCCCCCACCAGCACCGCGGGGGCCACGGGCACCACGGCGAGCACCCCCAGCTCAGGCTCGGGCGCCAGCGGCGGCTCGGGCTACGACTGGCACCAGGCCGCCCTGGCCAAGACGCTGCAGCAGACGTCGTCGTACGGCCTGCTGCCAGAGCCCAGCCTCTTCAGCACCGTGCAGCTCTACCGCCAGAACAACAAGCTCTACGGCTCGGTGTTCACGGGCGCCAGCAAGTTCCGCTGCAAGGACTGCAGCGCCGCCTACGACACGCTGGTGGAGCTGACGGTGCACATGAACGAGACGGGGCACTACCGCGACGACAACAGGGACAAGGACTCGGAGAAGACCAAGCGGTGGTCCAAGCCCCGGAAGCGCTCGCTGATGGAGATGGAGGGCAAGGAGGACGCGCAGAAGGTGCTCAAGTGCATGTACTGCGGGCACTCGTTCGAGTCCCTGCAGGACCTCAGCGTGCACATGATCAAGACGAAGCATTACCAGAAAGTGCCTCTCAAGGAGCCCGTGCCAGCCCTCACCAAGCTGGTCCCCTCCACCAAAAAGCGGGCGTTGCACGAGCTGGCGGCCCCCGGCTCCCCTGAGCCGGCCGGAGCGGCGGCAGCCGAGGCAGCACTGAGTGAGGCGGCCAAGGAGCAGAAGACGGCCAACCCCTACGTGACACCCAACAACCGCTACGGCTACCAGAACGGGGCCAGCTACACCTGGCAGTTCGAGGCCCGCAAGGCCCAGATCCTCAAGTGCATGGAGTGCGGCAGCTCCCACGACACCCTGCAGCAGCTCACCGCCCACATGATGGTCACTGGGCACTTCCTGAAGGTGACCACCTCCGCCTCCAAGAAGGGGAAGCAGCTGGTGCTGGACCCCGTGGTGGAGGAGAAGATCCAGTCCATCCCCCTGCCGCCGACCACGCATACCCGGCTCCCTGCCGCAGCCACCACTGCCCATGTCAAGAAGCAGCCTGACTCTCCGGCTGGCCCCACCATCGCGGAGGAGAAAAAGGAGCCCGAGAAGGACAAGGCGGCCCTGGTGGCGGGGGAGGTGGACAAGAAGATCAAGGAGGAGGGCGAGGACACGGGCGAGAAGTTCGAGCCCACCGCTCTCTACCAGTACCTCCGCGAGGAAGACCTGGATGACAGCACCAAGGGCGGCGTGGACATCCTCAAGTCCCTGGAGAACACGGTCTCCACGGCCATCAGCAAAGCCCAGAATGGCGCACCCTCGTGGGGTGGCTACCCGAGCATCCACGCCGCCTACCAGCTGCCGGGCACCGTGAAGCCACCGCCGGCAGTGCAGAGCGTGCAGATGCAGCCGTCCTTCGCCGGCGGCGTGAAGCCGCTGTCCGCTGAGCACGGCGCGCTCCTGCACTCCCCGGGGAGCCTCACGCCGCCGCCCCACAAGAGCAACGTGTCGGCCATGGAGGAGCTGGTAGAGAAGGTCACGGGCAAGGTCAGCGTGAAGAAGGAGGAGAGGCCGGCAGAGAAGGAGAAGGGCTCGCCGGCCAAGGCCGCGTCCCCAGCGGCCAAGGAGAATAAGGACTTCCCCAGGGCCGATGAGCTGGGGGGCAGCAGCAAGCCCCAGCCCAAGAAGGGCCCCGAGGCCAACGGGGGAAAGGCCAAGAAGGAGGGTACGGGGGACGCCCACACCCCAAACGGCACGGAGCCCCTCAAGGCCAAAGTGACCAATGGCTGTAACAACCTGGCCATCATCACTGACCACTCACCTGAGCCCTCCTTCATCAACCCGCTGAGTGCCCTGCAGTCCATCATGAACACCCACCTGGGCAAGGTGTCCAGGCCCGTGAGCCCCTCACTGGACCCGCTGGCCATGCTCTACAAGATCAGCACCAGCATGCTGGACAAGCCGGCCTACCCTGCCCCTCCCGCCAAGCCGCCCGGCGCCGCTGACCGCTACTTCTACGAGAACAGCGACCAGCCCATCGACCTGACCAAGTCCAAGAGCAAGCCCCTGGTGCCCGGCGCCTCTGATGGTGTGTCCTCGCCGCTCCGGGAGAGCGCACTCATGGACATCTCGGACATGGTGAAGAACCTCACAGGCCGGCTGACGCCCAAGTCCTCCACACCCTCCACCGTGTCTGAGAAGTCGGACGCTGATGGCAGCAGCTTCGAGGAGGCGCTGGACGAGCTGTCACCCGTCCACAAGCGGAAGGGGCGGCAGTCCAACTGGAACCCGCAGCACCTGCTCATCCTGCAGGCCCAGTTCGCCTCGAGCCTGCGCGAGACGGCGGAGGGGAAGTACATCATGTCGGACCTTGGCCCCCAGGAGCGGGTCCATATCTCCAAGTTCACCGGGCTGTCCATGACCACCATCAGCCACTGGCTGGCCAACGTCAAGTATCAGCTGCGGAGGACAGGGGGGACCAAGTTCCTGAAGAACCTGGACACAGGGCATCCTGTTTTCTTTTGCAACGATTGTGCCTCTCAGTTCAGAACTGCTTCCACGTACATCAATCACCTAGAGACACACTTAGGCTTCAGCTTGAAGGATCTCTCCAAGTTGCCCCTAAACCAGATTCAAGAACAGCAGAATGTTTCCAAAGTCCTGGCGAGCAAAGCCTTGGGCCCTTCGGGGGCTGCCGAGGACGAGCTGGGCTCCACATTCCAGTGCAAGCTGTGCAACCGGACTTTCGCGAGCAAGCATGCAGTCAAACTGCACCTCAGCAAGACCCACGGCAAGTCCCCCGAGGACCACCTGATCTACGTGACCGAGCTGGAGAAACAGTAGCCCCGGGCCCGCGCCCAAGGCGCATTGCACTAACGTCGTACCGCACTAGGCCCGGCCTGAGCCTCCGAAATCAGCCTGCCCTCGGTTGCTGACCGCCTGTCTGGACCTTGGTTTTTCTTACACATATTTTGTAGTTATATTTATATGCTCTTCGTCCGATCGTGCATGTTCCTTTTCTTTTTCCGTGAGTCAGAGTCTGACCTTTATTTTCAACATCTGTTCTCGATGTTCAGCTCTCTTTTGTAGGAGATAGTGGGGCACACTCCTCGGAGACACTTACTTAGCAGGAAAGAAAGACACAAATAACAGAGATAGACGTCGTCCTAAAATTACAAAGCTGCCATGACAGTAAAGGTCAGAGAACCTCCTAGTGTCAGATTTAACCCTGTGAGGACTGCAATCGCATTTCTGTGCCTTTCACTCAAAAAAAAAAAAAAAAAAAAAAAAAAAAAGGCTTAAAGGCATTTCATTCAGATCAAAAGCTGTGTCAGACACAAAACTTATTTAATAATTAAAAAACGAGCTTTTATATGCAGAACTGGTTTGTGAAGGAAGCATGCATGCAGCTGTTGGAGAGCAGAAAGTTGTCTAGGACGTGGGGGTTAGGAAGCCACAACGTCATACGTTTAAAACAGAAAACAAAACAAAAACTAACAACAAAAAACAGCAAACACCCCAGTTGCCACTATGCCCAAACCCTCTGGATGCTGAAAAATGCCATTTTTGGCAAAAAAAAAAAAAAAAAAAGTATGCAAGTTATTATTTAAAAATGTGTAAAAATGCTATTTCTTTTTTCCTGTAAAATACTGCGGTTTATAGTTATTTACAAATGTAAGCTTTGGTACAAGCTGACCTTTCTATAAGCGTGCTGCATTGGTAAATGAAAAAAAAATGGGGCAAATGTTGGCGTCCTTTCCTTGTAAATTGCCAGCATCAGCTTAAAAACTCCTTATGTTACATATCGTACCATTTTAATCTATTCAACTTTCTTTGTACCTTCTGGCTGTATGCTTTCTCTTTTAACTTTTTATATTGTCATTTTATATTAAATTTCTGTGTATATAATGTAAAACCACAATTTTTGAATAAAATTTAGTTCCTGCAGCTTGATTTAAATAGAGAAATTTTACTGGCACCTGCGTCTTTCCAGATGCATGTATATCAGACGAAAATAAATAAATGAAGACAAAGCAAGCGATGCACTATTAATTATACATTTTGATGTTCTATCATTAATATTGTACAGTACATTTTGGTTCACACAATTAAATCCACTGTTTTCTCAAATGTAAAATAAACCCACATGCAGTTCTTGATTTACATAGATTGTCATGTCGTCATTATTCTGCCTCTGAGACGTTATTCCAGCAACGAGAGGTATTTGCTTATGCAGTCGACCAACAGAAATTCTATTCAGAACCATCGTTTCATGATGTGTGTGCTAAAACGCTTATTCAAATGATAAGTACTCTTTTTTTTAACGATAATTAAAATTTTTAACTCCACTGGGTGCCACTGGATTCCAGAGTATAGTCATTGAGCGACAGCCAATTTGTACATCGAGGGACCGAGGTGCTTCTTGGGAGAATCCTCTCCCCCTGTTTTGAAATGTTTACAGTCATCCTTTGGTGTATCTGGGGACCTAATGGCAGATCTTGTTCTAACAGCAGACCCTGGGGGCCTTGAAATTGGTTCTGCATTGTTCCAAAGAGGAAAGGCTGGTTTCCACACTTTTAATTGAGACTTTCCTGGCGGTCCAGTGGCTAAGACTTCGCCTTTCAATGCTGGGGGTACTGGTTCGATTCCTGGTTGGGGAGCTGAGATCTCACATGCCTCTCCTGGCCAAAAAAACCAAAACATAAAAAGCAAAATTGTAACAAATTCAACAGACTTTAAAAATGATTCACGTAAAAAAAAAAAATTTTCTCAAAAAAGGTACAATTTTAATAAAATGCTCTGCTCTCCCTCATCCAGGATTTGGGACCGGCCTTCCTTGGTCAGGTTGCTCCGGAGCATGACGACGAGGGGAGGGGGTGT
This sequence comes from Bos mutus, assembly GCF_027580195.1. Lineage (NCBI taxonomy): Eukaryota > Metazoa > Chordata > Mammalia > Artiodactyla > Bovidae > Bos > Bos mutus. The sequence continues at coordinate 3,509,477 of NC_091640.1, read as the reverse complement.
TTGGGGAGAGACCACCGGGCCTCCAGTCTGTTACTCCACCTTCTCTGTGGGTAAGGATCCTGTGCTGGACTCAGTGGACACTCACCCAGGGTCATGGGGCCCGCAATTGACAGAACTTGGGCCTGAGTCCACAAGGCTCTGCCCCAGGGGCTGTGCTCTTAATCACCCCCTTCCTGTGCTCTGTGAACTGCCCCCTGGGGAGAACAGGCCCCCGGGGAGGGTCTGTGGTCTCTAGCAGCCACACGGAGCAGATGAGCCTTCTTCCAGTTCCTGCCACTGCAGCCCCAGATCCAGATGCAAAGCAGGCCGGCTCTATCTTCTGTTGGGTCTGAATAGTAAATTGCAGTGATGTTGGTTAAGTGTGAAGTGTCCTCTACTAGTAATACAGAAACTTGATTCCTGTGAATACAGGTGGAAACATCCGGAGGACCAGTTGGCTGCCTTTTGTGTGAGGATTTACTTATACAGGTTTCTGCTTCCTTCATCAGTGTTTGAAGAGACGTACCCTGGCCTTCTTCCTCTGGTCTTGTGTGTCCCCGAACGCACTCCAGAGGTGACACTGCGCTCTCTCAGGGGAGCCCCCCTTTCTCCCAGGGGAACAGGCTGCTGCTTCCGGAGCCCGAGGGCAAATGGCCCTGAGGGTCTGGCATGAGCTGGCCACAGATCCCCCTGTAGGAGGCTGGCGGGCCTGGTGGGGGCAGGCGTCCTGCTAACCTTGTGTACACACAAACATAACCCTATTTTGCATTTGTGTTTGCAGCTTGAACTTCAGGTTTAGTAAGTAATCAAATATTTTTCCTTTTCAATGTGGATTTTTGAAAAGTTTGAGGTATGCCTCTGAATGTGGATTGGGTCTGGATGTTAATTGTTATTTAGTCGATATTTGAAAGATGTAAAGCCTATAAAATAATGATGACGCTAGCTGATGTAAGAGAAACAAACTTTGAGGCATGTTTGCAGAAAGAAGGGATTAAAACTTCCAAGATTTATGTTCCTCCATTTCTATGTTTGGTAATCTTCAAAAAGCTTTGAAACATTTGAAAGCCTATCTAAATGACTTCTGAAGTTTCAGAAACCAGTGCCTACAAATAAAGGTTTCTGCTTTTTTCCAAGGTAGAATTTCTGTTACTTACTTATTATTATTTTCCTGAAGGTGGTGGAAACCATTAAAAGCCAGTCATTGAATTGTAAAATTAAAAAATACCAAAGAGTAAGATTTGGAGAGCATTTATAATTTTCCCATACCTTTTATAGTAAAAGTAATACATAGCCTTTGCAGAAAACGTGTAACGCACACACAAAAAATGAAATAAAGAAGGAAATAAAAATCAACTAATGTTTTCATCTAGAGAAAAATCATTTAATATTTTAGTGCTAACATCTTTTTTTAATTTTCTACAAAACAAATGCACAACATACTTTTGTACTTGCTTTTTCTGTTAGTAGATAATGTGTATGTTCCCATTTCATTAAATATCAAACATTTTGAATCTTACTGAGATGTATTATAATTTACTCATTAATTCTCTACTAGTTAGAATTTTGAAAAGCAGCATTTAGATTCTTTTCAAGTTTTCAGTGTTACAAATGACTACAGAAGGAATGTTCCACTCAATATTCCCATGCATATTTCTGATTATTTCCTTAGAATAAATACTGTGGACTTAAAAAAGTATTTACAACCTAAAAGTTGAGAACTATGTTTGATTCAGAGGGAATTTTTCAAGCTGGGGAGGCAGCGTTTCAAGTGACTCTGAGACAGCTGCTCTTGGAGGCGCGGGGCAGAACCAGGTTGTATGGACATTTCGCAATAAAGGGCAGGTAGTCTGGACGTCAAGATATTGTTAAAGAAAGCCAGATATCCTAAGTTAAAAAATTCAGACTTTTCTGTGTATGGGAAGATGCAAGAGTCCGGGCTGTCTGAAATCAGTCCTTTGAGATGCACCTCAGCTACCTGGGCCAGCGACCCGTGTTTTCCCGTCCTGAGTCTCCCCGGGGCTCACCTTAGGGGAGGGGCTGCAGTCTGATGGCTGCTAGAGGGCAGGTATTCCTTCCTTCCTGAATGCCCTCCCCAGCTGTCCACAGGGGATAGCTACAATCATGGAGGACTTGTTGACTGATACGGCAGGAAATAGTCCATTTCTCATATTTCTCACTCCCTAAAGCTGAAATTTCTGCCTCATCCCGTGACTGGATGCCTGTGCCCACATCACTTATTAGAAAGCCTGTCCAACCCCAGCCACTGGCCCTCAGCAGAGAGCTACTGCTTCTGTCCATCTTTGCTTCATGAACATCAGGATTTTTTTTTTTTTAATTTCTGGCTGTTTTCACTAATTAGCCAATGTAATATTGACATGTTAATAATATGCTTATTGTCCACTGATGAAAAGATGGCTTAAGGACCTGTATGATTTTTTTTTGAAGACTTTCATGTGAATCGTGAGCTCATTTAAATTTGGTGGCCAATCTGCATATTTTACAGAAAATACACAACAGAGAGGTGAGAAAGGAGCTGCTGAAGGTCTGCGGCTCCCCAGTGGCTCTGGCACAAGAGAGAATGGGGCGGTGTGTCTTCTCGTCCAGTTCTCCTAGGATAGACCACTCGTGAAAACGCACCCAAAGACGTCAAGTATATCATGTACCAGCACTGTCTTTAAATTGTCTGACTTGGAATAGGGAGAAATATTCCAAATTCTAGGATTTCTATGACTAACGATGAGCATTTCTTAGGCAAACAAAGATAATCTCAGAAAAAAGTGCACTGCCCTAGGGAGATGAGAGGTGGTCACCGGGAGGGACTTCAGGCTTCCCTGGTAGCTCAGCTGGTAAAGAATCCGGCTGCAATGCAGGAGACCCCAGTTCGATTCCTGGGTTGGGAAGATCCCCTGGAGAAGGGATAGGCTACCCACTCTAGTATTCTTGGGCTTCCCTGGTGGCTCAGATGGTAAAGAATCAGCCCACAATGCGGGAGACCTGGGTTCGATCCCTAGGTTGGGAAGATCCCCTGAAGGAGGGCATGGCTATCCAGTCCAGAATTCTTGACTGGAGAATCCCCAAGGACAGAGGAGCCTGGCAGGCTACAGTCGATGGGGTCTCAACAAGGTGGACACGACTGAGCAACTAAACACAGCACAGAGGGACCTGCACAGAAAAGTGAGAAGAGAAGGACCAATTCAAAAGTCTAGCACAGGAAACTATGCTTGGTATTTTGTAAAAACCTATAAGGGAAAAGAATCTGAAAAAGGATACATACAACTGGATCACTGTGCTATACACCTGAAACTGATGTGATATTGTAACTCAGCTGCTCTCAAATAAACAATGTCTATGTCGATAGTATGTCCCACAGGATAGTTTCTTCAAGAGTTCAAGTTCAAAGCCATTGCTAACTCAGAGTTGGATGTCTGACCCATTCTGGTGGGAATGTGAAGAGACTTAACACCAAAGCTGTGAAGATTAGGAGGAAGGCATGTCACCTTCAGACAGATTAAAGTCAGGAGGTCCTAAAGCTACATAACTAGGGTAATAAAGGCTTACACCAACTACTGCTTAGAAGTTGATCCATAACTAGTTTGCCGTTATTTCTCTTAAATCACACAAATGTTTGCAACTTGATCTGACTAGTATCAGTTAAGTTTAGTCACTCGGTCGTGTCTGACTTTTGAGACCCCATGGACTGCAGCACGCCAGGCTTCCCTGTCCATCACCAACTCCTGGAGCTTGCTCAAACTCATCTCCATTGAGTCGGTGATGCCATCCAACCATCTCATCCTTTGTCATCCCCTTTTCCTTCTGCCTTCAATCTTTCCCAGCACCAAGGTCTTTTCCAATAAGTCAGTTCTTCATAGCAGGTGGTCAAAAGTATTGGAGCTTCAGCTTCAGCATCTGTCCTTCCAATGAATATTCAGAACTGATTTCCTTTAGGATGGACTGGTTGGATCTACCTGCAGTCCAAGGGACTCTCAATAGTCTTCTCCAACACCACAGTTCAAAAGCTTCAATTCTTCGGTGCTTTGCTTTCTTTATAGTTCAACTCACATCCATACATGACTACTGGAAAAAGCATAGCTTTGATTAGATGGAACTTTCTTGGCAAAGTAATGTCTCTGTTTTTGATATGCTGTCTAGGTTGGTCATAACTTTTCTTCCAAGGCACAAGCATCTTTTAATTTCATGGTTGCAGTCACCATCTGCAGTGATTTTGGAGCCCCCCAAAATAAAGTCTGTCATTGTTTCCATTGCTTCCCCATCTATTTGCCATGAAGTGATGGGACTGGATGCCATGATCTTAGTTTTCTGAATGTTGAGTTTTAAGCCAACTTTTTTACTCTCCTCTTTCACTTTCATCAAGAGGCTGTTTAGTTCTTCACTTTCTGCCATAAGGGTGGTGTCATCTGCATATCTGAAGTTATTGATATTTCTCCTGGCAATCTTGATTCCAGCTTGTGCTTCATCCAGTTCAGCTGTTCTCATGATATACTCTGCATTTAAGTTAAATAAGATGTACTCCTTTCCTGATTTGAAACCAGTCTGTTGTTCCATGTCCAGTTCTAACTGTTCCTTCTTGACCTGCATATAGGTTTCTCAAGAGGCAGGTCAGGTGATCTGGTATTCCCATCTCTTTCAGAATTTTCCACAGTTTCTTGTGATCCACACAGTCAAAGGCTTTGGCATAGTCAATAAAACAGAAGTAGATGTTTTTCTGGAACTCTCTTGCTTTTTCAATGATCCAATGGATGTTGCAATTTGATCTCTGCTTCCTCTGCCTTTTCTAAATCCATCTTGCACATCTGGAAGTTCATGGTTCATGTACTGTTGAAGCCTGGCTTGAAGAATTTTGAGCATTACTTTACTAGCATGTGAGATGAGTGCAACTGTGTGGTATTTTGAGCATTCTTTGGCATTGCTTTTCTTTGGGATTGGAGTGAAAACTGACCTTTTCCAGTCTGTGGCCACTGCTGAGTTTTCCAAATTTGCTGGCATATTGAGTGTAGCACTTTCATGGCATCATCTTTTAGTATTTGAAAAAGCTCAGCTGGAATTCCATCACCTCCACTAGCTTTGTTCGTAGTAATGCTTCCTAAGGTCCACTTGACTTTGCATTCCAGGATGTCTGGCTCTAGGTGAGTGATCACACCATCATGGGTATTTGGGTCATGAAGATCTTTTTTGTATAGATCTGTGTATTCTTGCCACCTCTTCTTAATATCTTCTGCTTCTGTTAGGTCCATACCACTTCGCTCCTTTATTGTGCCCATCTTTGCATGAAATGTTCCCTTGGTATCTCTAATTTTCTTGGAGAGATCTCTAGTCTTTCCCATTCTATTGTTTTCCTCTATTTCTTTTGCATTGATCACTGAGGAAGGCTTTCTTATCTCTCCTTGCTCTTCTTTGGAACTCTGCATTCAAATGGGTTTATCTTTTCTTTTCTCCTTTGCCTTTCACTTGTCTTCTTTTCTCAGCTCCTCAGACAACCATTTTGTCCTTTTGGATTTCTTTTTCTTGGGGATGGTCCAATCCCTGCCTCCTGTTTCGTGTTATGAACCTCCATCCATAATTCTTCAGGCACTCTGTCTATCAGATCTAATCCCTTGAATCTATTTCTCACTTCCACTGTATAATCATAAGGGATTTGATTTAGGTCAAACCTGAATGGTCTAGTGGTTTTCCGTGCTGCTGCTGCTGCTAAGTCGCTTCAGTCGTGTCTGACTCTGTGCGACCCCATAGACGGCGGCCCAACAGGCTCCCCCGTCCCTGGGGTTCTCCAGGCAAGGACACTGGAGTGGGCTGCCATTTCCTTCTCCAATGCATGAAAGGAAAAAGTGAAAGGGAAGTCATTCAGTCGTGTCCGACTCTTAGCGACCCCATGGACTGCAGCCTACCAGGCTCCTCCATCCATTGGATTTTAATTTTTAATTTAATGAGATATAATTGACATGTAATGTTATATTAGTTCCCATTGCACAGCATATTGATTTGATACATGTGTATGTTATTAAATGATCACCTCTGTAAGTCTAGTCAACATCTATCACTATGCATAGTTACCATTTTTCTTACCCTGGGATGAGAACTTTTAAGGTCTACTCTTTTAGCAAGTTTCAAACATATGCATGCTTAGTTGCTCAGTTGTGTCCAACTCTCATGACCCCCATGGACTGCAGCACCTCAGGCTCCTCTGTCCATGGAGATTCTCCAGGCAAGAATACTGGAGTGGGTTGGCATGCCCTCCTCCAGAGGACCTTCCCAACCCAGGTATAGAACCCAGGTCTCCTACATTGCAGGCAGATTCCTTAAGTGTTATTAATTGCAGTCACTATGCTGTACATTACATCTCTGGTGTAGATAAGTATAAAATAGATATTTTATAACTTAAACTGCATATTTTTTCTTTCCTTCACCCATATGTAATAATAAAAGTAAGAAAGGTTTGAAAAATTTTAGTCCTTTATGTCCTGTGTAATTTAAATATTGAACTATAACTTCCTGATACAAGTCTCATGCCATTATGCTCAGTTTATATTGAGTAATGATTGACCAATTAATCATTATACTTACCAAGTTCAACCTTTGGTTCTTTCAAGTCATTAAAATTACGGAAGACAAATATTTAGTTATGTTTTGATTTGTTAACTTTAGGAGACAGTAGTTTCCCCTGTGACTCAGCAGTAAAGAATCCACCTGCAGTGCAGGAGATGTGGGTTTGATCCCTGGGTCGGAAAGATTCCCTGGAGAAGGGCATAGCTACTGCAGTATTCTTGCCTAGAAAATCCCATGGACAGAGGCACCTGGCAGGCTGTAGTTCATGGGGTCGCAAGGAGCTGGACATAACAAGTGACTGAGTGAGTGAAAGAGTGCCCTAAATACCTTCATTTTGTTTGTAATATATTGATTTATAAATTTGTTAAGTCGAATGTTCACTTTCAAAGCTATTTATTCTCCCTTTGGAAATTCCTGTCCTCACTCAACTTTTGAGTCATGAATAATCTGGATGTGCAAAATTCCTGGATGGTCAGCTCAGATATTGGTATGGAATCATGGGTTCTTGCACATCGAATGGCCTGATTATGACTGCTTCTCAAGGTTGGAGCCTGGGCATTAAAATCTGAAATGATCTGCAGATGGAAATCTGAAGGAAAGGATTTGCTTCAATCTTCAGGTTACTATGAAGTGTGTATTTCATTTAAGAGGGCATTTAAAGTGTCCACCTTAATGGTGATTGTTATCTTAAATATTCAGTTCAGTTCAGTCACTCAGTCGTGTCCGACTCTTTGTGACCCCATGGACTGCAGCATGCCAGGCTTGCCGGTCCATCACCAACTCCTGGAGCTTGCTCAAACTCATGTCCATTGAGTCAGTGATGCCATCCATCCATCTTACCCCTATCGTCCCCCTTCTCCTCCCGCCTTCAATCTTTCCTAGCATCAGGGTCTTTTCAAATGAGTCAGCCCTTCGCATCAGGTGGCCAAAGTATTGGAGTTTCAGTTTCAACATTAGTCCTTCCAATGAATATTCAGGACTGATTTCCTTTAGGATGGACTGGTTGGATCTCCTTGCAGTCCAAGAGACTCTCAAGAGTCTTCTGCAACACCACAGTTCAAATATTTATCTTAAATATTAATATAAGGCAAATGTTCATCTTTAAGTTCTGGTTATGCTGGAAGTTCACAGTGTGACCATGTGTAGCATCCTGTTGTTTGTTGTCATGGAAGTCTTGCAATGTCACAAAAGCCTGACAAAACCGGAAGCTGCAGAGAGATGCCCATCTTGCCATCACTCTAGCTGCTCAGAAGAGCATATTTCAAAAAGAGGAATCATAAAGTTATAGATGACCTCTTACTTTTCTTAAAATTTCTATTTTGATAAAAACATGCCCCTTTCTTTGTTTCTGAGACACTTAGATTTTTAAACTGCTTGTTATCTACTTCTAGAGGCTTTCCTTGTCAAGAGTGGGATCCCGTATCAGGACAAGAAAGTCTGATATTTTGGACACTGGTTTAAAAGTCCTCCATTTGGCCAGTGGTTTCCATGCCAGGAGTAAGAGTCTTAACGGCATTGCTTTGACATAAATGGATGCAGCTGACGTTCAGGTGCCCTTGGCCATGTGCTCACTCAGTGACCCCTCGCAGGTGACCTTGGCGATGCACTCGCTCCCCGCTCCCAGGTGCATAGGTGGCACGGATGGCATTCATTTCCACTCTGCCAGGTGTCATCGGGCACTTCCCAGGAGCAAGTGTGGCCTTTCTTAAGCTGCAACTCCTCAAAGTCAAGCAAATGTTTTTCTTCTGTAGGGATAACATTTAGCCTTCTCACTCTCTTTCCAAGAGTTTCCTTCTTGAAAATTCCCACTTCCTAGAACCCTTCAGGAGGGTCAGACTCTCAGCATCAAGAAGCCAGGCGGGAAGAGCCCGTGAGAGAGCAGGTGCGAGGCCCCGGGGGCCTGTGGCTGGATACTCAGCCTGCACGCAGGGTGGGGAGATGTGGTCTCTGGGTCCCAGTCAGGACAACGGTGGGAGAGCTGAGGTTCTGGGGAGGCTCGGGCACAGGGCCCCCATAGATCGGACGCACTGGGGAACTGTTTTGGGTCTGCATTCATGGTCTCCATGGTGATTCTGAAAGGGGATGGTCATGCTGCCATCTGTTTTAGGAAGCGTGGTGAACAGACAGGTTGACCTCAAAGAGAGAGAATGTGCCAGCAAGAAGGCAGAATCAGGCTGCTGGCCCAGTGGGGCAGCTGGTGATATGCAACAGGTACAGGCCTGGGCGCCCTGCATGGGTATAACTAGGACTGAGTGGTTGGAAGCCGGAAGGAGCAGGAATGATGAGGAGTGCTGCGTGGCGGTCGCGGGCTGGTGAACAGAGGTGCGGTTCTATCTACCGGCGATGGTCTGCAGATTTCATTTGGTAAGAAAAGACAAGCAAGGAGAGGATGAGAGCGTGGCCTTGCTAGGGTTAAAGATCCTTAAGCTTTAGAGAGAATGTATAAAAGAAAATTTCTTTCTGAAATAATTTATGGAAATGCTGTGCTCCTTTGAAGGTTCCGTGTCACCGCGTGGCACTGCGCAACGTTCTCTTTCTTCACCTGTCAGGCAAAGACCACCTCGAAGAGTCTCACTGCTGATTACTAGTTAATTGTCATTAATAAGTGACAACTGACATTATGGGGGCTTAATGCAGAGAGAACAGAAAAGAGCCACAGATATTCTAATGAGCTGACTCCTACGTGCCCTCTATTGTTGTCGAGAATGAGGAGCTGTCGTCATTGTTCAGGAGATGGGCTTCAATTGCTCTGGAAAAAATTCTCTTTTAATTTCTTTATGCAGAGATAATTCCCGGTACTCTGTATTTCTCCCTCTCCCAGCCCCCTCTTCTTTGAGCATGCACGCACATGTGTGCACACACACACACACACGCACACGCACACACGGTGCACACTTCCCCACTCTCCTGTGAGCAAGCTTAAAACTCCCATGAGCTGTTGCAACTTGTCCCTGGGCAGAGCAGTAGGACCCTGTAACAAAGCGATTCAGTATCCTAGTCATCAATGACTTGGATGGGGACCCAGGTGGAAAAGGCCAGAGCTGAGAAAAGAAGGGTGGTAGGAAGGTGGAAAGAAAGAAGTGATTTAACAAGAAAAGATGCACCAGTCGCCAGGGGAGAGCTGCATGTGTTGACCAGGAACTTGTGAACACACGTCGCAGCCCATTTACCCCAGAGGAACGTTTCTCTTCCAAGCCCTGAGAGCTTTAAGACACTGACAACGACCATCCCCCGCCAAATCCCCACAGAATCCTCCAGAAGACAAGCCGGAGATGAGGGGAAATGATTCAGTAGGCATCAAACTTTGAGTTACATCAGTTGCCACTTGTTTTTAATAAGTTTCACCTAAACAGAATCCGCCAGTAAGAATCCTTAACCACCAGGACCCTGTTCTTTCTTGCAGATGGGCGTGTGTGTACACATAGAGGCACTGCTTTATTTTGACACCAGAGTAGAAAGTACAATAAAAAATGTACAGCCAGATAATACGGGCCTCGGCTGGAGCACCCTCACAGTGGTCTCCGTCCGTCTGCAGGGGAAGAGGGAGACGAGAGGGACACAGGCGGTGTCAGTATCGGCTCCAGCTCCGAAGGTTTCCAAGCAGGAGCACAGCAGGGTGATCCTGCGGAAGGCACAGGCTGAAGCCAATAGGAATAAGATGTGTTGTTTTTCAAGTGCCAACACCTCCTAACAACAATTTCTCATGCTATCAGATCATTTCACACCGTGCCATCCACCTTCTATCACGTCTTATCACACAAATGCAGTTTCAAGCCTGATATTTGAAGGCTGCTCTGCTAAAGAGAAAAATTCTGCCTTGATCCTTAAAATGCTGCTGTGGCAGTCACTCCTTTGTGCAACGGTGAACCCTCTGCCATCCTCGTTTCTGCTCCGTGATGGGCTTTGGAAGCGGGGTTGTGTTTTGAATGGCAGTGGGCGGCGGGGCCTGGCCTTCTCCCACACTGGCGTGAGCCCGGACCTCCAGGAGATCCTAGCGGGCTACAAAGCAGTGACAGGAGATGCCGTCCTTGCCCTCAAACCGGCTTGCTGCGAGCCGCGCCGCACTGCTGACACGTGTCGTGGTCTCGATAAAAATGCCCGAGTCTCGTGCGGGTGTGCAGCTGTGGGCCACATCTGGGGCACTCACACTCATGTTGTTGAGTTCTCAGACTTAACATTTTCAGCTTGACACTTATATTTGGTTTGTTGTTTTGTTTGTAATGCTGTGCATCAGCCCCAGCTTGGTATCATCTGTAGCTGTGATCCGCCTGACGTCAATATTCTCACTCACCTCACTTTTATACAAAAACATGGACAAGACATCACAAGTCTGTTCCAGGCCCTGGCTGGCCTCGGTGAATGGACATCCATCCATCCCTCGTCAGGGCTTCATTGGCATTGTGCAGATGTAAAATAGCAGGGGATTCAAAGGCTGAAGATCAGAATGGTTTATTAACCTCAACTGCTTTTTCATCAAAGTTGCAACAGCACACAAAATGTGCCTCACCTCGTGCTCAATGCTACCAGTGTTATTGTTCGATTCGCTCAATTATAAATATTTCTTATTAGACAGCCATCCTCTCTCCTTCACAGAAATACCAAAATTTGTTCAAGCACCTCTTTTAAACTGGCAGATAGGCAAACACACTGGTAGGTTGATGAGATGAATCACGTGTCTGCGTTGGGAGAGTGAAACCTTCCCTGCTTCGTGGAAATGTTACAACTCCAAGCGCATCCTTGTCCATTAGCACCAAAGCAGCTCAGTTGAGATCTGGTTGCTGCCTGGACTTTCCCTCATGGTCCAGCAGTTAGGACTCCACCTTCCGTGGGAGGGGCTGTGGGTTCAATCCCTGGTCAGGGAGCTGAGATTCTCCCATGCCTCATGGCCCAAAACTCAAAACATATAAACGGGGCAATATTGTAGCAAATTCAGTAAAGATTTTTTAAATGGTTTATATCAGAATAAATAAATAAAAATTAAAAAAAATAAAAAGAAATGTGAATTTCTAAAAAAAAAAAATCTGATTGCTGGAACACCTACAATGTGAGCATTAGTAGAGTCTGAGTTGGAGAGAGAGAGAAAGGGGTTGGGGCAGGCAGGAGACACGCTGTGGGAGGGTTGGGTTGGCTGTGCAAGGCCGACCCGAATAGCCGTGTGGTTGGTGTGCTGCATCCGTGTGAAACCTGCTCACTGTGCAGGTTTCCAGGGCGGATATGCAGAGAGGTAGCTTGGCCAGTAAATGATGTTTGTTAATCTATGGACCTCGGGCCTCACTGGCTTCCCTCCCCACAGGGGAACAGGTTGATGTGTGGGAGGGATTAGGCAGACTTTAGGGGACTCAGTAGAAGCAAGAAGAACCCCCAACCCTTCACCATGAGCTCCGAGGGATTCCTGTTTGGTTTCCTGGGCATTGGGCTCTGCAGTCTTCCAAAGAACAGCTTCCTGGGGACCAGGGGCTGGCGTCTCCCTGCTCCGCTCCACAGAAGCCCCTGAAACCCCGATGCTCTGTGAGTCCTGACCCAGGTCCAAACTCCTCCCCTCAGACTGGAACAAGGGTACGGGAGGGAGTGCCCGTGGAGGAGGGGGCTGGAAGGTGCAGCCAGCAGTGGCAGGGCCATCTCCAGGCAGGGAGGACGCTCCCCTTCCTTCTGCTGGGTTGAACTGAAGGGAGCCCAGCGAGGCGAAGCTCTGGAGGGACACAATGCTGCCACGTCAGGTGCTGGGCTGCTGTGACGGCTTGTTTGGGGGAATTTGGGTGATGCTTAGTTTGTGTTCTAGAAACATTCACCCTTTGGCTATTGGCATAAATCAGTCCCTTGCCTTGTAGGACTGATGCCCCAGCCAGTAAAGGCCACCCCCCGCCACGGTCTCTGCTGAATGGCCCCTCCACAATACAGCCACTTGCTTCTTCCAGCCAGCGGGAGAGTATCTCCATTGTGTCTTTTTCAGGGATCGCCTTCACCTGCTTAGGCCAGGCCCACCAGGGATCATCTCCCTTTGGATGAACTCAAAATCATCTGACCAGTGACCTTCACCATCTCTCACATAACTTGCCTTTGCCATATACCTGATCAAGGCAGTGACATCTGACTGATCCCAGGACCCCCCCACATTCCAGGGGAAGCAATCCCCCAGGGAGTATAGACAATAAGGCCTGAAGTTGAGTGCCACTGTAGAATCCTGCCTTCCACATCCCACAAGAGGCTGAGTGTTGGGGGCCAGAGTGAGGTACTCCGCCCATGGCAAAGGTCATGAGGAAGGAGGCTCGACATACGCAAAGGCGGGATCGAGCCTCAGGAGTCCCCCTGGAAATCCTCGAGCGTCTACCCCCATAACCAGAGCCTGCCTACTTTACTACTTTGTGCTCTCACCTACATCTCTGACTTTACGGGGGGCTGTCCCCCACCACCTCTTTCGGAGAAGGAGTTAACCTAGAGCTCCGGTCAATAAAAACTCTTGGGTGTGATAAGAGTGTTTTAACCTACAAACTCCTGAAGGTTCTCTAGCCTGCCTGACAGGCTCATCCGGCCACATGTGATTGCTCACAGCCTCCCACCCGTGAGAGGCACAAGATGCTTTAAACCTTCTAAAAACAGGTTCCTTAGAAAAGTTAGAAAACTATTAGTATAAGTATAATGGGCTGATTAGAAATTGTATTGGTGAAGGGTTTTTCATTTGTTGAGCCAACGTTTGTTGCTAAGTCTCCATATCCCCTGCCCTTACACACATTAATGAATATATAGAATTAACCTTTGATATTAATCACGTTAGACCTTAGGCTAAGTAAATTCTTTCCTTAACTAAAACCCACTACACCCTCACCCTGTAGGAATGTAACTTTATTTGGGTGGCGTCTGTTTTGAGAATAATCAGCCCTGGAGAAATAAGTGTCCTGATTGACTGACCGCTATCACAAGGAGAGGGTCGTAAATTGTCAGCAGGCCCCCTGGCCAGAAGATGATGTAACACCCCTAAGACCTCTGTATACCTTTGTATGAAGCACCTGACTTTGATAAAAGTCAGGACTGCTGACCCCGCGTGACTTTTGCATAACATCTCAGTGTATAAAAAGTAGACCATGGAAAATAAAGAATTGGGATCAGTTTCTCAAATACTGGTCTCCCCATGTCACTCTGTCTCTCACTCTGGCTGAGTCTCCATCTGGAGCGCTGGACCCCACCATGCTTACTAATTATGCCTGGGCTTCTAAGATCCGACCGGGAGGCCTCAGTGTCTCCTCTCCTTCGGGAGAACGGGAAGGGCGCCTGCGGCCTACGTAAGTGGTGCAAACTTCTTGTCTTGAAGTTTTATTGGTCTCCCGCGTAAACCAAGCTACTCAGCCTCTTTTCTCCACTGAATTTTCCTACTGAGCTATCCTTATTCTATTACTCTTTATATCTTTAATTAATATCTAATTGAAGCTATTGTATCCTGATCCTCGCCTATGCCATCTCTGCTTCGAATACCCTGGATCAGCCGGGGCTGGTCCCCGGCAGCTGAGGTCAAGTGCCTCTGATATGTAAAAGTGTGTCTGTTAGTAGCTCAGTCGTGTTCGACTCTGCAACCCCATGGACTGTAACTTGCCAGGCTCCTCTGTCCACGGCATTCTCCAGGCAAGAGTACTGGAGTGGGTTGCCATTTCCTTCTCCAGGGGATCTTCCTGACCCAGGGACTGAACCCGGATCTGCTGCACTGCAGGCAGATTCTTTACCCTCTGAGCCACCAGGGAAGACTTATATGAAAGGTCAAGTCCAAGTGACGTCACGTGGCTTACGCGATGTGGGCTGACCACAGGTGAGTAGCCGTGTGGCTCAGTTTCCCTGTCTGACGTCTGAGGCTGACAACAGCGTGTGTGTCCTTCCTCGTGGAGATGGAATGAGATGATGCTTGCGGGGTGCTTGGCGGGGAGTCTGGCCGAGTAATCGCTCGATAAATAAGAGCTATAACTCATTGCAGAAGCAGAAGCCTGTGCTCTGCACTGGCCTTGTGGGTGCTCTGCAGCGTAGAGTACTGTTTCTCAGAGTTTCGTCATCTCCTGTGAGATGTGCTGAGGTCAGGTCGGGGAGCAGAGGACGCCCTCCTCGGGCCGCGGTTAAGGCTTGGAAGTCAGATTCGGGAAAGAAGTGACTTCCCTGTGCCAACCCCTAAGGATGGAGGGCTGACCCCCAGCATGAGGAGGAACTGGCTTCAAGGATTTGACCACGAAGGGTAAGTAATGTGTTTTTAAAATAAGCTTCAGAGAGACAGTGAATTTGCCTGTATTTGGCCAGGAACACTCTGAAATTCTTCCAGGATGGGGCTTGAAAATATCTTACAGAAGTTACAGATGTGTCTTCTGTGCTGTAATTTTTGGCTCGCAGAGCATTTATAAATGCAAGATAGTAATGTTGTATGGCGAGATTGGTGAATTTGGGGTCGGTCAGTAATCAATAAATTGGCGAATAACATGTGGTTGTATCACACGAGTGTGTCAGCGATGGTGTCTGAGGTGTGACTGGGTGACGACGGCCTACAGGTTCCGTGCCCACGCCGACTGCAGCCCGTCACCCTGCTCCCCAGCTGAGGAAGGCTGCTGAGCTCGGGTGAGCCACCCCAGCCTGTGTCCAGTTCTCAGCAAAGAAGAAGAGGCTGATCTGTGGGGATGGTGCGGTGACTGCAGGGTCCTACTAGACCAGCAGCTGACACCCCAAACTGGAAGGAGGTGTTTGTTCAGTGTTATTATTTCTGCCCACTTCCTGGTGGCTCAGTGGTAAAGAACCCTCCTGCCAATGCAGGAGACACAGGAGATGCGAGTTCGATCCCTGAGTCGGGAAGATCCCCTGTAGTAAGAGATAGCAACCCACTCCAGTATTCTTGCCTGGAGAATCCCATGCACAGAGGAACCTGGCGGACTACAGTCCATATGGTGGCAAAGTATTGAATATGATTGAGCATGCACACACACACACACACACACGCACATAATTTCTGAAAGTGCAGAATTGGGGACATGAAGTTTCCCTTTGTTGAAACACTGATTTTTGTCAAGTTTAAAGTGTTCACCAGGTGAAGGGGTGTGTCCGGGGTGGGGAGAATCTCAAAGTGGGAGCTAACTCCTGGCTCCGCACTCAGTGGCTGGTCTCTTTGTTACCCCTGTTTTCAGTATTATAACCAAGAATCATTTCCAAATCCAGTCATCTTCTCCTCCATGCCTTCTTCTAAGAGTTTTACAGTTTTAGCTCTTATGATTGAGTCTTTGATCCATGTTGAGTTACTTTTGTATGTGGTATAAGATAAGGATCCAACTTTACTGTTTTGCATGTAACTGCTGGAGAATCCCAGGGACGGGAAGCCTGGTGGGCTGCCGTCTATGGGTCGCACAGAGTCGGACACGACTGAAGCGACTTAGCAGCAGCAGCAGCCCAGTTGCATCCGCACTGTTTGTTGAGAGACTGTCTGTCAATGAATTCTCTGAGCACCCTTTGAAAATCATCTGACCACACATGCAAGGAAGGAAATGGCAGCCCACTCCAGTACTCTTGCCTGGAAAATCCCATAGACGGAGGAGCCTGGTAGGCTACAGTCCATGGGATCGCCAAGAGTCGGACACGACTGAGAGACTTCACTTCACACATGCAAGGACTCCTTCCTGGGCTTTCTCTTCTGTTCAGCTGGTCTTCTGTCTGTGCTTTGTGCCTGTTCTGACGACTGTAACTCTGTAGAAAATTTGGAATCAAGAAGTATGAGTGCAATTCTTAGAGTTTTCTTTCAAGGTTGTTTTGGCTAACCCCCAATTTTTGGATTATCATTTTTTTCTCCCTCTGGACCTATTAACATTTCTCAGAGAAATAATCCTCTGAACCAGTTTGGGCAACTTTACTTTAAAAGTATTTTTTTCCAAACTGTAAAATTATTTTGTAATTTGTCTTCCTAAAGTCTGTAAGAAAACGGTTTTCATTTATGTTCATCATAAGAATGTAATGGTCAGGTTGTTCAAAACTGTCGGTGGATTGTAGTTTATTTCTGTCCCTGAAGACGCATTGCTCCGTAAGAAGCTTAGATTCCTTGTCATCCTTCCAGGTCTAGGGGCTGAACTTTTCTGTGCTTTATCTGCAACCTTCCCTATCCGTGAGCCTGGAAGGCAGCCTGTTGGAGATGTTGTGACAATTAGTAAAACGGAGTCTGTAAAAATGCTTTGAATACTTTGAAAGAAAAGTGTCAGGTAAATTCAGGGAAAAGAACTAGCAGAACTCTCGAATCAGGGCAAACATCGATTTCCCCCATCATTTTATGGAATGTTGCAGGTGGAACATTCCCTTCTCCAGCGATCCTGAGATTTCGTGAAGTCTGTGACTTCTGTGATGAAGTTGTGTTACCAAAGAATGCCTCGAAAGCAGACCAAATGGGAATTGCTCCACTGCAGTCCAGACACTGAAGGTTCCGGGGTAATTTCTGGCTGCAGGGCCAGATGTAGAACAGCCCTCCTCGCCTTTAAAGCCCACTTGGATGCACAGCTCCCTCCTTCATGTTTTCATTTTTATTAACTTTATGCATACACATTATTTTTAAAAGCATTTATTTCTATAGGGTTTATTATAGGGAAATTATAGGGAATAATTATATTTATATAATTACAAATATAATGATTATATAATGATAAAATTACATAATTATACATATAATAATTGTATAATTATAGGGAAATAAGTGGATCTTCCTAACCCAGGAATGGAACCGGGGTCTCCTGCATTGCAGGCAGATTCTTTACCAACTGAGCCATCAGGGAAGGGATTATAGGGAAATATCTGTTCCTAAGTCAACTTTTGGTCTCTTCATCTAGATGTCAGTGATTTTCTTTTAAGCTCTGGATACTATATAACACCTTCCTACTCTGGATAAAATAATACTGCTCAGTTACCCACCTCTCACCGTCCCCCTCCCCCATATATCCCTCCCTCACGCTCTCAGAAGAACTATCTGTTTTGTTTGATCAATAGTCCATTTTTACGTCACTATGACTTTTCAACTATTATTTAGAGCTGAACTGTATGAGATCCCAGGATTGCATTTCTCTTTCTCTACACTGTTAATTTTCTGGTGGACTTCCCTGGTGGCTCAGCAGTGAACAATCCACCTGCAATGTGGGAGGATCCCTGGGTTGGGAAGATCCCCTGGAGGCGGTCATGACAGCCCAATCCAGTGTTCTTGCCTGGAGAATCCCATGGACAGAGGAGCCTGGTGGGCTACAGCCCAAGAATTGCAAAATTTTGGGGGGAACAGAAGGGCTTCTGTCTCTGCTTCACTCCAAAGGGTTTGTTTGGCACTGTTGAGCCCCATTTTCCTGATGCGTTTTCCTCACTTGGCTTCCAAGACGCCACAATCTTGTTTTCCTTGCTTTCTTGGTGTGCCTGTTGGCCCCTCCTTCCCGTCTGGACTCTTAGTTCTTCTGCTGTCGGTTCTTCCAAGATTTAGAAAGAGACATGGCATCAGCTGGTATTACAAAACCTCACTCCCATTGGAGAGGACAAGCAGACGTCCTCTTTTCTAAGAACAACTGCTATTGCCTGACCTTATTTTCACTCTTTTCCAACTTATTCTTTAAAAAGATTGATCTAAAAGGTATCATTGGGGGAAAAAACATAGAAGGGCTTCTTGAGAAATGGAGGTAGGTTTACAGGCAATAATTTTCTCCTACATGGGGATAGGGGAGTTAGAGATATTTAGGGTTTACACACACACACACACACACACATACACTCACTCACAATTTATCCTCAACCAGGCGCAGTGACTGAGAAGTTAACACACAGTTTCTATTAACAATAATAAGAATTGTGTGAGTGTGTCTCCTTTCACAGCATGGGAAATTTACCCCTTAGGGTTCACATAAATTCGAGGGGTTGATCGTGTGAAATGTTCTTTTATGGGCAATAAGGGCACTGGGAAGCAGCTACATGTTTTCCTAAACCCGGCCACCCACCAGCGTACGTCTGCATAATTCTTCAGCTTTTCTTCCTGGAACCCACGGACAGTGAGCACTTGGCGGATAGGATACAGTCACTACCTACAGCTCACCATCTCTCTGCAGAAGCCGTGTATCAGCAGCATCTTTGGTTATTAAACCTCACCCTGGTTTTAGCATTCCTCCCTTCAGGAGTTTTCATTAGAAGCATTTCCAGCTAATACGGACTGAATTCTATCCCTCTGTCGTTACGCTTTGTGTGGTAGGCAGAACACTGCTCTGCTGGAAAGTGTAGGTTCTCACTGTAAAGAAATAGATTCTTTTTCTCTCTCTCTTACACACAGACACACACGCACACCCAGACAATTGCTAGGCAGAGTGTTGGAATTACGGGATTCTTCCCTTTCCTTGGGTTAGGTAAAGGCAGAGGCTTGCACCGCTAGTCTCTAACATGCTTTAAAATGCCTTGCAAAGGAGAGCATCAGTGGATGGCACCCGTGCACCGAAACGTCCCATCCACAATGACCCAAACTCCCCACAGAATTCGGGGCGGTTCCATCCTGTCGGCTCACCCACACACAGCCTTTCACGCTGGCTTCCCCGACCTTGCTTCTCAATAGTCAACAGGTAACTATTAACCACAGATACGATTGTCAGCTGCACGTGTTTGGAAGAGTCCTCTTTCCTGCATGTCCCCCCACCTCTGGCTGGTGCCCCCTGTCTGCTCATGGCCGCCCTGCCCGCAGGTTTCTGGAGCCACAAGGGAGTTGCAGATGTCGCATGTCCCTTGGATGGACTCACCGAGCTCGGAAAGTCAGGAACCATGGGTGCTTTGATATTGGCCCTGAAGCCACTTTGCAGCCGTTGTTTCCTGGTGACACGACCTCTCATGCATAGCAAGGGGGAGGTCCCCGCTCCCCACAGTCTTTGTGGGGTTTTTCTGTTTTGCCTTATTTTACAGAAAGACTGCAAAGCCCTCACTCCAGGATTCAATCCCAGGGATCGAACCCGGGTCTCTAACATCTCCTGCATGGGCAGATGGGTTCTTTACCACTAGCACCACCTGGGAATCCCCAAAGAGAGCTGGGATTCAGTAGGTGTTTTGTTAAAACATGG
Organism: Bos mutus; assembly: GCF_027580195.1. Lineage (NCBI taxonomy): Eukaryota > Metazoa > Chordata > Mammalia > Artiodactyla > Bovidae > Bos > Bos mutus. The sequence goes on along the minus strand of NC_091640.1, from coordinate 3,489,879 downwards.
CTGATTCATGTCAGTGTATGGCAAAAACCACTGCAATATTGTAAAGTAATTAGCCTCCAATTAAAATAAGTAAATTAATCTTAAAAATAATAATTTATAATAAGTTAGTCTTCCTTCAACTTGCATGGACCCTGAGGAGGTGACCTCTGTTAGCAGTTTCTTGTATGACCTCAAGCAGTCTCTTGCCCATCTGGGTGGCCCCCTTGCCCCCTGGCACCCAGGAGACGTCCGAGCCCTGCTCCCTGTCTCTTCCTGCAGCCCTGAGGAAAGTCTAGGATTGGAGGGAGCACATGCGGGTGCTCAGAAACCCCGGTTTTTGCCAAGTTCCCTGGCAGGCCGTACCCAGAATGTACCCAGGACATCTACCCAAGACTTCCTCCTGCAGACAGCATGCTCAGAGCAGTCTCTCTTCATCCCCTGAGTGAGCTGAACACTACTCTGGGCCTGCGTGTCAGGTGAAAAAATAGACAAAGGCCCTGGTCCTCCTCACTGGGCCAAGGTGGGGTGAGGGCAGCCCTCCTGAGGCTGATTTCAGGCGCTCCATCCTGACCCCTGGTATATATGGCCTCCTTTGCGGAAAGTCTCACCGCTCTTGGCCACCGAGCTTCATGTTCTCGGCCGTGTCTAAATCCTCTAGGATGGGGTGTTGCCACCAGGCCCGACGTCTGAGTTCTCTGCCCAGCACACAGGTGCCTGCCGCGGACTGAGGTCTTCGCTTCCCGCTCACAACCTTGCGCATCCACACACCTTGGGAAGGAGTGAGCTGGGTCCTCTTCTGCAGCACAGCTGCCTCGTGGCCTGGAGTTCAGGGCCCAGGGCAGCGTCCAGGGGTTGGTGATGGACTTATAAACAGGGCAGAATGTGGCCGAGGCCTGTTGTGAGGGGCTGCATTTGGGGAAGTCCTGGAAACCCATGCTGGGCAGATGGCTGGGTGGTTGGCCAATCTCTAAACTCCAGAACTGAGAGGCAGAGGGCCCTCAGTGCCGCGGCATCTGGCCCAGGGTCACCGGCTGCGGTGGGGAGGGGTCCAAGCACCCCCGGCTCCGGCCCAGGTGCTCCCAAACAGGAACGTTATCAGAGCCCACGACGGGCCCTGGCAGCAAAGACGCAGCTAGTCTCACCAGCGCCCATGTGGACGGTGGCTTTGAAGTAATCCTATGTTGACTAAAAAAATTCGTATTAATGTGACATCTTATACCCGTGGTGTAGCACTGCGTTGAGCTTTAGGACTTAGTTGAATGGGAGGTCTTGGAAATCACTGATCATGGGGTGAGAGTCCAGCAACAGGGAAGGGAAGGGAGTCGGTGGTTCAGCTCCACACAGGCCCGGGGGCTGTGACCCTGTAGGGCAGAGACCTGTGGCTCTCATGTCTGTGACCCCATGCTGTGACCCCAGGTTACCCTTTGACCTGGGCCATAGCAGTCCAAACAGAATGCAAAATTCAAACAAGATGCGTGCATCTCCTGTTGGAACCGGGGTTGACCTGGCCGTCTGTCTTTCTGCAAGTGTGCCTATTTATGGCTGGGTGTAAAGATTGTACTTTTTTTTTTTTTTTTATGGGTGATTTAAACCTCATTCTCTGCTAGAACTTCTGAAAAAGAAATCTCAGTGGGATCAGCTCCACAAATCAATAATAAACTAAGTTGTGTTCTTCAGTGCGATTTCCTATAAGTAGAAGTGGCCTCTTGGGGGTCCTTTTTCAAGGACACCGACTTAGGTAAGTATGGGGAATTGTATAGATGCTGCATGCAGAGAGCTTTTCAGTGGTCCATAGATGCACGTGATCTCCTCTAGTCCTGAGGGAGTATTTAATTTTTGAGCTGGATGTCAGACTGTTGTATTATCAACATGTCATCAATCCATCGCTCCCTCCCTTCATCCATTGATCCATCCATCCTTCATTCCATCATCCATCCATTCATTTATCCATCCCATGACCCCCCCCCTCCACCCATCATTCTCTCCTTCTGTTCATTTCTTTATAATCAAAGATCCACCCAGGTATATGAATAATTATGTGAGTGACAAGAGTTGATGTCCTTCTAACTGGGCTTCCCAGGTGGCTATGTCAGTTTATGCTTTTTAGTACAATGGGTTTTTTTGTAAACCTGTTCTATATCCATGTGGAAAATAAGGGTTGCTTCCACTAAGTTTAGGTTTACTACTTTGAAAAGAGCTGATAATAGCAAGTTGGTAAAAAATATGTTGCTGCCAAACTAGATGTAAGAAAACTACTGAAAAAAATGCTTAAATCTACAGGAGATCATTTTTTCTGTTGTTTTTTCCCTCCCTGCTTCCCTTTCTTCCTCGCCCCACCCTTTCATCTTTCTTATTCTTCTCTTATTTTTATGCTTCTCCACTTTGGTCCTCCTGGGACTCCAGAAAAGCCAGGTGGCCACCGTCACACGAGCCACTTTTGCTGTCTGCTCCTGCGAGCCCTCCTCTGCTCCCCATCACTTTCTGAACTGCCTGTCCCTTCAGTGATGCTCGTGTGGTTGGAATCGGAGCAGAAGAGTGGACACAGCCGTCCTGGAGGCCAGCAGACTGGGTGCAGATTCCAGCTCCCGCACGGCAGTCTGTAGCATTCCGAGACCTCGGCGAGTCCTCTGACAACCGGGCAGATGATAATATTCAAGGGAGAAGCACCTCCGTGTTGGCTGAGAGAGCCTCAGCTTTGGAGGCAGATGTCTTGTCTGACTGCTGACCGGCCTGCCTCAGTTGTGTGATTTTGGCAGGAAACTTACGTCACCAGGTCTTCATTTCCACAGGAGAAAATATTTGGGAGAATGGTGGTGTGTGTGAAGGACTTCCTGCCATGCCTGACCCAGAGTGAGAGCCCAGCCCTAGGTCACTAGGATCGTATGGCCCTTGAAGAAGTCTAGAGGACTCACCATGGCCATATGATGGCTAAGTTTTGTTTTCCTTTTTTTAAGGGTGAAAGTGTTAGTCGCTCAGTCATGTCCGACTCTTTGTGACCCTATGGACCATTGCCCACTAGGGTCGTCTCTCCAGGCAAGAATACTGGAGTGGGTTGCCATTTGCTTCTCCAAGGGATCTTCCCAGCTCAAGGATCCAAACTGGGTCTCCCTGAGCTACCAGGGAAGCCTTCCTTTTCTTTTTTTAAAAGCATTTCCCCAACTTTGATGCAGTGAGTATGTATAACATCAGGAAAAATATTATAAAGTGAAAATAACAATTGTTCTTGCCTGTCCATCTCCTTCTAGAACTTGTCTTGAACGCTTCTTCACTTCTAGAGCCTGTGCTTATTATACATGAAGTTATAACATCATGAGATATTGGGAAAGCCATGTTGATTTTCAACTTAAAAAACAAAAAAAAGCTGAGTTTGGTACATTTATGTGCTGCACGATAATAGAGCTCCACGGAATGTTCCTGACACCCGTGTGGCCAAACAGGGTTAGAAACACACTTGGTCGGGGTGAAAAGGCACTTTGTTCATCAGGAAAGTCCTCCAGGGAAGTTCACTGGTGTGGCTGACCTTCCCCCGTCCTGATGACTGCTCACACCCACCACAAACATCAGCGGGCTTTTTTCTGAGCTATTCGCTCTCTATAAATGGGAAGTTATTTCTGTCTAAAAATATGCAAAATACATTAGAAGGTAATTGCAAGACATTCAGGATTCGAGAAACTTACTTTGATGACTTTTAATGGCAAAATATACTATCTTCCAGTGAGCACAAGTTTGTTTTGTTAGTAATGCTAATTGTTCAAACAGCCCTAAATGGCTTAAAAAACCTGGCAAACACTTGTCTAATACCACTAAGCAGATGGACAAATTTCTAATTAAATCTAAATTTATTCTTTATCTCTAACTTCTCTCAGAAAAAGAGGAGGATCTCAGCACACTTGGCTCTGCTGTGAACCCCCTGCCTTCCACCCCTGCCTCCCGTGTGCGTTTAGAGCAGCAATTCTAAAACTCTCTGTGGTCAAGGTCAACATCACTCATTATCAGAGAAATGCAAATCAAGGCCACAATGAGGTACCATTTCACACCAGTCAGAATGGCCATGATCCAAAACTCTACAAGCAATAAATGTGGGAGAGGGTGTGGAGAAAAGGGAACCCTCTTACACTGTTGGTGGGAATGCAAACTAGTATAGCCACTATGGAGAACAGTGAGGAGATTCCTTAAAAAACTGGAAATAGAACTGCCTTATGACCCAGCAATCCCACTGCTGGGCATACACACCAAGGAAACCAGAATTGAAAGAGACACGTGTACCCCAATGTTCATCGCAGCACTGTTTATAATAGCCAGGACATGGAAGCAGACTTTAACAGCAGATGAATGGATAAGAAAGCTGTGGTACATATACACAATGGAGTATTACTCAGCCATTAAAAAGAATACATTTGAATCAGTTCTAATGAGGTGATGAAACTGGAGCCTATTATACAGAGTGAAGTAAGCCAGAAAGAAAAATACCAATACAGTATACTAACGTATATATATGGAATTTAGAAAGATGGTAACGATAACCCTGTATACGAGACAGCAAAAGAGACACAGACGTATAGAACAGTCTTTTGGACTCTGTGGGAGAGGGAGAGGGTGGGATGGTTTGGGAGAATGGCATTGAAACATGTATAATATCATATATGAAATGAATCGCCAGTCCAGGTTTGATGCAGGATACAGGATGCTTGGGGCTGGTGCACTGGGATGACCCAGAGGGATGGTACAGGGAGGGAGGTGGGAGGGGGGTTCAGGATGGGGAACATGTGTACACCCGTGGTGGATTCACGTTGATGTGTGGCAAAACCAATACAATATTGTAATTAGCCTCCAATTAAAATAAATAAATTTAAATTATAAATAAATAAATAAAATTCCCAGTTACATTAGCAATGACCTCATTCTAGAACTTCTGCTTCATTATTCTTTAAAAGTCAAAACTTAGTCTTTTTATTAATTTCTTCTTTTTCAAAATTTACCAAAACATTAGTTGGTATTTGGATTTATCAGTATAATTTTACTGATGTATCAGGTTGCTCTTATTTTTATATTGTACTCCTTTCTTCTGGACTTTGCCTTTTACTGAAGCACATTCTTTGGTACTCCTTTTTCCCTCAGTGAGGGTTCTGTGATTAACAAAATATTTGTTTTTTTAAGTCTGTGTGTGTGCTCAGTCGCTTCAGTCTTGTCTCTTTGCGACCCCATGGACTGTAGCCCACCAGGCTCCTCTGTCCGTGGGGTTCTTCAGGCAAAAATACTGGAGTGGGTTGCCATTCCCTCATCCAGGGTATCTTCCTGACCCATGGACTGAACCTGCATCCCTTAGATCTCCTGCATGCAGGTGGGTTCTTTTACCACTAACATCACCTGGGAAGCCATTTTAGGACTGAAAATGCCTTTATTTCCCCTTTTTAGGGAAAAAGGGCTATATTTCACCACTCGGGGATGGTTTATTTAGATACAGAATTGTGGGCTGGTAAATAGATGGAGAAACAGTGGAAACAGTGTCAGACTTTATTTTTTGGGGGCTCCAAAATCACTGCAGATGGTGGTTGCAGCCATGAAATTAAAAGACGCTTACTCCTTGGAAGGAAACCTATGACCAACTGGATAGCATATTCAAAAGCAGAGACGTTACTTTGCCAACAAAGGTCCATCTAGTCAAGGCTATGGTTTTTTCCAGTGGTCATGTATGGATGTGAGAGTTGGACTATAAAGAAAGCTGAGCACTGATGAATTGATGCTTTTGAACTGTGGTGTTGGAGAAGACTCTTGAGAGTCCCTTGGACCACAAGGAGATCCAACCAGTCCATTCTAAAGGCGATCAGTCCTGGGTGTTCATTGGAAGGAATGATGCTAAAGCTGAAACTCCAGTACTTTGGCCACTTCATGCGAAGAGTTGACTCATTGGAAAAGACTCTGATGCTGGGAGGGATTGGGGGCAGGAGGAGAAGGGGATGACAGAGGATGAGATGGCTGGATGGCATCACCGACCCAATGGACGTGAGTTTGGGTGAACTCCGGGAGTTGGTGATGGACAGGGAGGCCTGGCGTGCTGCAATTCATGGGGTCACAAAGAGTCAGACACGACTGAGCGACTGAACTGAACTGAACTGAATGTCTTTTCCGCAACACTGAGATGATATTGTAATATTGTGCTCTGGGCACTTTTTGTCTGATTTGAAATCGGCCATCATTCTGATCAATGTTCTTTCTTTCCACTATTGTGTGTTTAGGTGTGGGCTTGTTTATGCTTTTCATTACCAGCATTCAGTGTTTGCTTTTCAACCAAACACTCACTGTCTACCTTCTGTCTACTCACTGTCTACCAGTTCTGAACAAGTTCTCAGCGATCATGCCTCTGGATAACTGCTTTTCTGCCACTGTACCCGTTCATCCTTCAGCCATATTGGAGCCTCTTGGTCTGTTTTCCGAGTCTTGATTTGTCTTTTATATTTCTTACCATTTGGTCTGCCTCTGCTACATTCTTGATAAATTCCTCACTATCATCTTCCACCTCATTAATGCTCTTTTCATCTGTATCAGCTTCGAGTTTACTTTGCCAGCTTAGTTTTCATTTAGTGACTATCTTTTCATTTCCTGGGTTTCTCATTTGTCTCTTGTTCGTATTCATTTGCTCATGTTTCATACTTGCCTGTTTTAACTTCCCGATTCCTTGTGTGTTGTGGCAGGTCGAGCCCTTTCGTGGCCCAAATTCCTTGCCTGCCCTCAAGCAGATGCCTCCACTGTACCTGCGGTTTCTCTCTCCGAAGAGGCTGAGTATGTTTCCTCCTTCCTCAACCTGGCTCACTCTGTGACTTACCTGGGCCCAGAGAGGGCAGAAAAAGTGATAGTGAGTCCATGATCCATGAAGGCCTTCCTGTTCGCACCCACTTCCTTGCTCCCTGAGAGTGTGAGCAGACCAGCCTGCTGGAGCATGAGAAATACTCGGAGCAAAGCTGAATCACTGGTCACCTCAGCTGAGGATACACCCCGACATGTGAGTGGCCAGCTGACCTCAACAGAACACACGGCTCACCCAGACACATGAGCAAATGCAGGCTTATTTTTTGTGCTACCAAGATTTTGCATGTTCTTGTTGTAAACCACATATCTGGCAAGGACTAAACATCTAGAATATTTTTAAAAACTCTGAAAATTCAGTCCTAAAATAACAAAAATCCCATTAGAGAGTGGGACATTTCTAATGCAGAGACATTTCACCCAAGAGGACATACGAATGGCAGAAAAGCACATGAAAATATTCTTAATATCATTAGCTATCAGGGAAATGCACATTAAAATCACAATGATATATTATATACCTATCAGAATGGCTAAAATAAAAACTAATAGCAACATCAAATGCTGATGAGGATGAGGAGAAACGATCGCTCATAGTTAGTTGGTGGGAATGTAAAATGGTACAGTCACTGTTTATAAAAACAGTTTGACTCAATAATTTCACTCCTGAGCATTTACCCTGGAGAAATAAAAATTTCTGCTCACATAAAATCCTATATGCCAATGTTTTATTTGTAATAGTGAAAAACTAGAAATAACTCAGATGTTCTTCAATGGTGATTAGTTAAGTGAGCTCTGGTACAGCTGTAACCTGGACCACTACTCAGCCATAAAAAGGAACAAATTATCAGATTATTGTAGCAGCAGATTCACTGGGAAAGACCCTGATGCTGGGAAAGACAGAAGGCAGGAGGAGAAGGGGATGACAGAGGATGGAGCTGGTGGGATGGTGTCACTGACTTGATGAACATGAGTTTGAGCAAGCTCCAGGAAAGAGTGAAGGACAGGGAGACCTGGTGTGCCGCAGCCCATGGGTCACAAAAAGTTGGACACGACTGAGCGACTAAACAACAGCAGCAAAAAGGGATTTATATTATATGATAAAAGCCAAGTCCCAAAGTTCACACACTGCTTCCGTTTATATAACATCATTGAAAGGACAAAAGTATAATAATAGAAAACAGGTTAGTGGTTTCTAGGGGTTAGTGATGGGCTTGGCGGTGGGAGGAAATGTGTGTGACTTTAAAAGACAACATGGGGATCACGGTGGGGACAGAGTTTCTGTATCTTGACTTGACATTGATCCCAGTGTCAATATCCTAGTTATGATATTGTACCACGGGTTTATAGGGTGTTACCACAAGACAACTGGGTGAGGGGTCCAAGAGATGGCTCTGTGTTTCTTTCTTTTACATTTTTTATTGGAGTGCAATTGCTTTACAGTGTTGTTGGTTTCTGCTATATCAGCTATATACCAGAGTGAATCAACTATACTTATATGTATAACCCCTCTTCCTTGGATTTCCTTCCCATCTAGGTCCACACAGAGCACTGAGTGGCGTTCCCTGAGCTCTACGATGGGTTCTCATTATTTATCTATCTTATACGTTGTCATCTGTTGTTTAGTTGCTAAGTTATGCCCCACTCTTTTGTGACTTCATGGACTGCAGCCCGCCAGACGCCTCTGTCCATGGGATTCCCCAAGGACACACTGAATAGGTTGCCACTTCAATATTGAATAGGTTGCCACTTCCTTCTACAGGGGATCATCCCAACCCAGGGATTGAACCTGGATCTCCTGCATTGCAGACAGATTCTTTACCCTCTGAGCCTCCTGGAATCCAAAGATAAACAAATTAATTCAAAATATCTGTCGCTGCTGGATTTAGAGGGAGATGAAGAGATCCAAGCGTGAGCTGCAGTGTCATCTGACTAGAAGCAAACGTTCTGGTAAAACACGATAGTGAATCAGATCCTTGCCTTTGAGAGAAGGTGTGTAATATGCGTCCCGACTGCTGGGCAGAGAAGAGGGAAGTGCTCCTCTTCTTGGTGTTTTCCTGGAGGGCGTCTGCGCTCTGCTCCATGCCGTCCATGAAGCACGTGTGGGAGGCCAAGACTGTCCAAATCCAGGAACATTACTCCCCTAGCACTGAAAATACGAGCATTCCTGCTCATGCAACATGTAAAAGTGAAATTTAAAAAAAAAAAATGAAATAAGAATAAAACAGTGAACCTCTACCCTGGCTTTTCTTTATAGAACACAAGCATTTTGAAGGTGGGATTCTACTCTCCAAATGGGCCAAAAGTGTGCCTTCTCTCAAAAAATGTCTCCCCCACCACAGACAATGGTTTTGGATTGCTGTGCTATTCATCTGTGCTTTTCCCTGTGAGTTTCAGCACACCAACAAAAATCGCCCTTCTTTCTTTTCCTCCCTTTCTATTTTTAACACAAAGAACATTGCATTTTACAAGGGATCCAAACAGGCTGTAAGGCGTTTTCTGCTTCCCTTTAATTCCGGGGCTCAGCCACGACCCTCTTCAGTGCCATTCCCCATCATAACTAAGATTTAAATATTCTTATCAGTTTGTTTTAGACAGTCCCCAGCCCCCTTGTGCTGTTTCAGGAAGCCTGTCCAGTGTCTCCTTTCTCTCCTCTCACCTTCTCCTCTCCCTCCTCTTCCTCTCCCCCTCCCTCTCCTCCTCCTCTCTTTTCCTGGGAGATGGAGATTTCTTTGTGCTTGGGGGTGACTGATTGAATTTTACCTGAGCTAAATTATAGTTGCACATTCTAGTAATTGCAGAGGGCCACACGGAGAAACAAAGCATTGACTGCTGTTGTACTGGGATTTCCCAGATGTATAATTTCAAATTGATATGAAAAAAAAAGCCTTGCAATGCATTAATAATAGCATAAAATGTAACTCTGTCGGCCAGGGGTGAGTGGAGGCTTTATTTTCTTAGCTACAAAACAAGCTATAGACCTCAGGTGACTAGCATTTATTGTTAGAATGGGTTTTCTATTGCATACCTCCTGAAACACAAAATAAGAGAAGATTTATGCCAAATCCTGGCCCGTTCACCACGCTCTGCACCATATACCCAGCAAGCACATGTCCAACGTTAAAGCACCGGCTCGTTGTTATTTTTTCCCTTTTTATTCAGTCCTTTGAAAAGCAGAAGGTGCTTCTGTAATTCAAAAGCACCCATCCACATCTCGGGGAAGAAGCAGGTCACGCAGGCTATTTCTTTTCTATGGTGTCATTATTCTCTTCCCAGCGTCTGACAAATACCACTCTTGTGACGTCAAAAAAAGAAGAAAATCTGAGGGAAGTCATATAGTTTCCTTAACATTGGAAGACACCAGGCCAGGGTGCCTTATTTCATCTGAGAATGCTGTGTGTGTGCACGGGTGTGCGTGCCTGGCCAGGTCTGTCCAGGGCGAAGAGAAGCAAACCAGCTTTTGCATCAGTCGCAAGTTACGGGGACGTTGAAATGATGCACAACACGCTGCACCCAAACTCAGAAGGTATTTAAACACAGCTGGAGAACGTGTTTGCACATCTTCACCAACACACAGACTACTTTACCCATATAGACTGAGGTCGCCTAGGGTATCCACTCAATGGGCCATCAGGTGAAGCCAACAGCTGGCTGGAATAGCAACAGCTCTGTCCTTCTGCAATGTCACTCTTGCTGCCCCTCCCAAAGCGGGGGTGGGGCTTGATGTTCTGTCTCGCGGGGAAGGTCACAAAGGCACCTGAAGGTCCGGGGGTCTGAGGCGGGGTGGAGGCTGGGCCCTCCCTCTCCTCCACGGCTCAGTCCAGAGGTCAGGCCAGCTGTGTGGTTCGCTTCCACCGAGGGGATGCTGGAGGTATGGCATGCCATCTATCACCATGGCAACCATGGAGTCCTCTCCTCACCCTGGTCACCCTGCCCTTAATGGGGCTGGAAAAGATGCTGCAGGTGGTCCAAGGGCTCTTCCCTGCTTGCGCACTGAGGGCTCTTGGCCAAGGAGGGCCCTGTGTTCTTCCTGTCTCCAAGAAAAGGCAGGATGGGAGTTTATTTACATAAAGCTTCACAGCCTCAATGAGAAACGCTGGGTTGGAAAAAGCACAAGCTGGAATCAAGATTGCCGGGAGAAATATCAATAACCTCAGATATGCAGATGACACCACCCTATGGCAGAAAGTGAAGAGGAACTAAAAAGCCTCTTGATGAAAGTGAAAGAAGAGAGTGAAAAAGTTGGCTTAAAGCTCAACATTCAGAAAACGAAGATCATGGCATCTGGTCCGGTCACTTCTTGGGAAATAGATGGGGAAACAGTGGAAACAGTGTCAGACTTTATTTTTGGGGGCTCAAAATCACTGCAGATGGTGACTGCAGCCATGAAATTAAAAGATGCTTACTTCTTGGAAGGAAAGTTATGACCAACCTAGATAGCATATTCAAAAGCAGAGACATTACTTTGCCAACAAAAGTCCATCTAGTCAAGGGTATGGTTTTTCCAGTGGTCATGTATGGATGTCAGAGTTGGACTGTGAAGAAAGCTGAGCACTGAAGAATTGATGCTTTTGAACTGTAGTGTTGGAGAAGACTCTTGAGAATCCCTTGGACTGCAAGGAGATCCAACCAGTCCATTCTAAAGGAGATCAGTTCTGGGTGTTCTTTGGAAGGACTGATGCTAAAGCTGAAACTCCAATACTTTGGCCACCTCATGAGAAGAATTGACTCATTGGAAAAGACTCTGATGCTGGGAAGGACTGGGGGCAGGAGGAGAAGAGGACGACAGAGGATGAGATGGCTGGATGGCATCACTGACTCGATGGACATGAGTTTGAGTAAACTCCAGGAGTTGGTGATGGACAGGGAGGCCTGGCGTGCTGCAATTCATGGGGTCGCAAAGAATAGGACACGACTGAGCGACTGAACTGAACTGAACTCACAGCCTCAAGAGTGACACTGATTCTTCTTTGTGGATGAAGTGTGGCAGCAGATGCCTGGGAGCCCCTCGACCCACCCTTCGGGTGCTGAGCGAGGGCTGGGCACATGGGACCAGCCAGCTGAGGAAGGAGGCCACTTCCTGGCCGGTTACCTTGGCTGGAATGGACATCCCCTCCCAGGGCTGCTAGAACTGAGCCCAAAGACCACCTCCTGGGAGAGGCCGCCCCACAGCCCTGCCCCCACCACATACTCTGTGGGGACCTCACTCCTCTGCACACCCTCACTTTGGTGCCCGTGGCACCATCTGAACTCACATCTCTCAGGCAGAGTGAGGGCCATGTCTGCTGCTCAGCACTGAGCAGAATCTGCCAGACAGCTGATCCTTAACAGATAGGGAAGAAGACACTCGGAGTCCTCTGTAAGCCTTACAAAGATGCCTGCAGCTCCTTGCTCCCAGCTTCCCTCCTCTCTCCTGCGTGTGTAACGGGGGAGCTCCATGGGGAAGAGGTGTCCGTCCTCTGTGGTCCAAGGTCAACACAGTATCGGTGCACTTGCTCGAATCCTCACTCTTCCTTGGATTATCTGTGTATCATCTGATGGATCACTGGCCTTTCTAACTCTAGGTTTCTTTTCTTTGGGTTCTACTTACAGGCTGCTAAGAGATGAAATGGTATCTAGAAGGTCATTAGCGGTGAGTGGCCACTCGGCAGGTGTCAGTTCCTGCCCCACCTGAGGCCGGGAGCATGGATGCTGTGGGGATCTTGTTGTAAGAGAGAGCGTGGCCAGATGTTTACCAGTGCTGCTGGGAGGGTGTTTGCTCTCAGGCTTTGAAATCGGTACAGCAGAATCTCTGTGAGCCAAAGGCTGAGAGTGTATCTCCTGCTAAAATGCATAACTTGAAGGCTAACTCTCTAAGGGGATGCATTAGAACGGGGCCTTTGGGAGGTGATAGATCATGAGGGTGGAGCCCTCAAGACTGAGATTTGTGTCTTTATAAAGGAGACCCCAGAGAGCTCTCTCTGCCATGTGAGGGTGCAGCAGAAGCTGGCCGTCCAAAGCCTAGAGGGAGGAAGGCCATCTGACCACGTGGGCACCCTGATCCTGACATGCAGCCTCCAGAGCTGTGCACCATGACTGCCTGCTGTCTATAACGCCCCTGCTCTCCCAGTCTGTGAGGTTTGTCAGGGCAGCCCGAACGACCTGGGACCCTGTGTTACTTCCTTAGGAGCAGCTCTTCACTGAAGGTGCTCAAAGATGGAAGCAGAACTTATGCAAACGTCACCTAGGCATTCCTGATCATACAGAAAGTGAAAGTCGCTCAGTTCTGTCCGACTCTTTGCGACCCCATAGACCATACAGTGCATGGAATTCTCCAGGCCAGAATACTGGAGAGGGTAGCCTTTCCCTTCTCCAGGGAATCTTCCCAACCCAGGGATTAACCCAGTTCTCCCTCATTGCAGGTGGATTCTTTACCAGCTGAGCCACAAGGGAAGCCCAATTATACTGGAGTGGGTAGCCTATCCCTTCTCCAGCGCATCTTCCTGACCCAGGAATCGACCTGGGGTCTCCTGCATCGAAGGCGGATTCTATACCAACTGAGCTATCAGGGAAGCTCATACAGGCTGGGGCTTACATAGGGCAGGCACAACTCTGTCTTTCCATAGAGAGGAGACCAGCGGTTCTCAAGGTGGTCCACGGACCCCTGAGGGTCCTCAAGGGACTTGAGAGGATCCATGAGGTTCTAGTAATTGTAATGATAATATTGAGATGTTATTCTTCCTCTTACAAGTGTATTTCAGAGGTTACATGATATGTGATTGCAACAGACCTGGAGCTGAAAGAGATAAGAGGCCAGCCGTCTTCTCTAAAGCCCGACTTTAAAAAGATTTGCAAAGATCCATACAGTGCCACTCTTCACTAATTACTTTTTATTTTGGAAAAAATAGATATTTTTCATGAACAAATGGTACTATTACTATTAATAGTATTATTGGTACTATTAATGGTACTATTATTATTAACTTATTATTTTAAATGAAATAATACATATTTTTCTCTTCTAATTTATAATATGACAAATATCAATAGTTATAACCTACAAACTACAGTTATCTGGGACTCTCCACAAGGAGAGGGGGCTTCCCAGGTGGCACTAGTGGTAAAGAACCTGTCTGCCAATGCAGGAGACACGAGTTCAGTCCCTGGGTGGGGAAGATCTCCTGGAGGAGGGCATGGTGACCCACTCCAGTATTCTTTCATGGAGAACCCCACGGACCGAGGAGCCTGGGGGGCCACAGTCTGTAGAGTTGTAAAGACTCAGACACGACTGGAATGACTGAGTACACAAGCACGCACGCATAGGGAGAGGGAACAACAAGGTGGACGTGTAAAGTCGTAGAAGATTCTGAAAGAACTCCTTGATGACCACGTGGTGCCCACAAGCTGTCTCCTCGCTTGCCCCCACTTGTTGAAGTTCTGTCTCTGTCACCATGGACTCTCCTGATGCCTGCACCAAAGTTGCTTGTGTGCTTAGTCACTCAGTCGTGTCCAACTCTTTGTGACCCCATGGACTGTAGCCCACCAGGCTCTTCTGTCCATGGGGATTCTCCAGGTAAGAACACTAGAGTGGGTTGCCATGCCCTCCTCCAGGGGATCTTCCCCACCCAGGGATCGAACCCAGGTCTCCTGCATTGCAGGCAGATTCTTTACTGTCTGAGCCACCAGGGAAGCCCCAATTTTACCCAAGTCCAAGGTCTAAGTTGCTCAGGAGATCTCTGAGGGCCACCCTTCTACAGATCAGTACCCAACCTGTGTCCTGGTCCACCTCCGTGAGGACACAGTCCTCAGGGTGACAGATCTGTCTTTGAATCTGCAAGCAGAGACATGGTCCATCTGGTGACTTCCAGGGCACCTCCTGGCTGTCCACCAGCTGTGGTTCTGCTCAGCCCCCATCCCCATGACCACAGGACAGAGGAGCAGGAGGCTTCACCCGCTATGTTCCTACTGAAGGATCACTTTAGGGCACAGGCCTGGGCCCAGGCACTCCTGAGGGATGGTGCCCAGCTCAGGTTGGAATGGCTCCTTCTCCAATCTCCCCTGATCTGACCTCGGACCACATTCCTACAATCCTCTGTCTTTATCCAGGATGCGTATTTCTGACAGTCACTCTGCATCCCCTCCTGGTAACACCCAGCCATCCTCCGGTGACATGGCTCAATCCAGCATCCTGCCACATAGCGTTGACTCTGAGCATGCGCCTGGCCCCACATGAGGCCCTGTTTCTTATCAACTCTTTTTTCTCAGTGCTGAGGGCTGTGAGGGTCCAAGGCCTGGGACTCCATCCCACAAGTGAGCATTGAGGTGGCCTCTTAAGCAGCTAGTTTATACCCTCAGGGCCTCTTCTGAGTTGTGAAGCAGGTGACGTGTGCTCCGACTTTATGCTTCTGGTGCTATTTTATTCTCCTCTGGGCTAATCCTCTTTTCTTCAGTCCTTCCAAGAAAATATGCATTACCTACCGTTTATGCTGAATACAAATTTAAGATTTTGTTTTGCATTTCAAAAATTTCTTTAATTATAGAATGAAATGAAAGGCTCTTCAATCCTCTCAAAACACGGATTTTCAAGCAGGAATCTGATTTTGGGTGGGTAGAAAGCAGATATAGCTATCTCACTATAATTTGTAGAAAATTATCAATACACAGCTGGCTGGCCTGGAGCAATACGATTTTATTATGATTGCCCTTCATTCCCAAATAAAAAGAGATACCCAACAATATCCAAGGATACCAACAAAGATCTTCATTTTGTCAAGAAGGGCTGAAAAATCAGCATTTCTTTAGGAGATTCTTGGTGACCCTCCTCCCCCCTGCCCTGTCCATCAAAGTTATCAAAAGAGAAATGGCCAATTAAAGCCTCCCGTCTTCCCTGGCCTGCATCTCACTTCCATGGAATTGTCGTGCTGGTGGGGGGTGGCAGATCCCAGTCTGGCAGCTGGTCGACCAGGCTGACCCATGGGCTCCTTTCCATCTCCAGTTTCTGCAATTTGAAGCCCCAGTTCATTATCTAGGAAGCACATTAAAAATAACAGCGAGAAAAGCACTTCAACACCTCTCACAAATTATAACAGTCGGATGCAATCTGGATTAGATAAAATATATATTTATTTTATGGAACAAACACACAGACAATAAAACCGTATTATTCAGTGACTCGGTAATGGAATTCACAACTTTATTATTGAATATTACGTTCGAGGTAGCATAAGGGAACTGATGTAATTCCTCAGTTGTCTTTAAAACTGTTTCCCTTCCCTTGTGATCATCTCTTCTGGTGATAGTGGAGGGCTGCTAAAAGGCAGAGGTTGGCATCAGGATGCTGCACGAAAGAGCAGATGGGTTCTCTGGACTGGCCGGGTGCCCATGGAGCAGCCTTGCTCTCTCAGCTAGGCTGGGCCAGCCTGGGAGTTGGCGGATGTAGGGCTGGGCCTGCAGAGTCCTCTTCAACCTGACAGCTTCCTGCGAGGGTTCCTGGTGCAGGAATAACTGGAGCTGGGAGGCCAGGTCAGCCCACGTCCGCACTGCTGAGGAGCTCTGCCTGCATGCTGCAGCAAGTCTGGACGCAGCCTGGCTCATCTGCACACACATCCTTTTCATTTTGGACCCCTCGGCTCCTGCCGCTCGTCATCACACATCACAGTGGAGATCCTTTTTCAAGAACGAGGACAATGTGCCCTTCCTCTCTGTTTTCTCTTATTGGCCAGAATTATGCTTCACATCCATGGCCAAATCCATCACTTGTCTTGGACCAATTAACATTCATGCCTGGGAGTGGGAGTAAGGCTGCCTTTCCAGAAGGACCAGCCCCTTGGCGGACAGCAGACCCAGACTGTTAGGAAGGAAGATGAGGTCTAAGGGCCACTGGGTGAGGCTGCTGAGTGGTCCCTGCGGTTGACCTGCCTCTAGAGGGGAGAGTGAGATGGACGTGGAGCTGGTGCTCTTGATGCTGGATGTGACACCTCCTGGGCAAGACTGCAACGGGATGACTGAGGATCCAGGCAGAGAAACCTGCTCATCAAGAAACGCAAGAGGCTTTCCTTCCATCTTAGTTTCAGGACTGTTTTGCTGATCGCTTGCTCTAAGAGGATCCTGGAGCTGAGGCATCCACGTTCTCTTTTGAGGCTCCTAGGTCTTTCCTGCCCCATGGAGGTCGGGATCCAGATGAGGCTTTCAGTCTTCTCACAGAGCCAGGCTGAGTGGCAGCTGAGAGGGCGTGCTCAGGGCTGCCAGCAGAGAGAAGTAGACGACAAACAGCCACCCTTAAATTAATCAACTTCTCCTGGCCCTTCAGATGCTCGAGTTAGGATAAGACAAGAGCCCATCTGTTACCTCTGCTGGAGTCTTTGTGCCAAAACCTGGATGAACCAGCATCGATGGCTGACTCTCTGTAGCATCGTTAGGTATATTTGGTATTGAGCAAAGGAAGTTCCCCCAAACATCTAGATCCTCCTTTGTTCCCACCGTTCAGACAAGCCTTCATTTCTCTTTAAATTCATGGACAGCATCGCTGACTGGAGGCTCCCTTAAGAGCCGCTTTTACTGTAAACGCTCCAGCACTCAGATGGCTTCGTGACCATCGGTGACAACCATGGCTCCCAGCACGTCATAAGCCAAAGTGGCTTCTGTTAGCAGTTAAAACACAAATATACAGATTTTGTACCTTTTTTGCTCAGTGAAGTAAGAGTGAAAATTCCTATGATAAAAGGTTTGGGAAGCATCATAAGGCTGGAAAAACTTAAATATGATCTGCTTGTTTAGACAGAATTCTAAAATGAATATGGCTGAGTTGTTCCAATGGAGCACAGAAAGTTGAACTATCTCTGTGGACTGTCTCTTTAAAGGGGGAGAAAAAAACAACAAAAGAAGGGAAAAGCACATTCTATGTGAGAAAGTTGCACTCTAATTCTTTGTTGGGTGAGTCTGCTAAATTTTTATGTAAAGAATCTGGAGAAGGGGCTGTTTGTCTGGAACCATGATGAAAAGACCCACCGCCATGGGCTTTACTAATTAGCACAAGATGAGACGGTCCCAACATTCGGATTAATTACACTGAATGCATAAATTCTCATAGAAATCGTTTCTGTTTCCAGACATGGGACGTTACTCTTTATGATCTTTATGACTTGGAATCCTGGGGTTGTCAGGCACATACTGAAAGCCCAGCCTTCACAGGAAAGCCACTGGGTGGGCTGCGTTGGCCCCTGGGGTCTGTATCCCATGTCATGGGGTCTCCTGTGTGCGAACCCGTGGGTCTCAGTGGCTGCCTGCCTCCTTCGATGTCCATGCAGCTTGTTTTATTTATTTATTTTTCTTCCCCAACAGTGCAGCGGGACGATGGGAAACCTCAGTGAGAGAGAATGGGAAAGTGAGAGGCAGGTAGACCCTCAAGTCCATAAAAAAGCTAACAGCCTCCCTTCAATAATTATATCTCTATAAAAAAATAATAAAGAAGATACAGGGCCAAAATTTTATGGCCTTTATGCTAATGTGCCGCTGAAAGTGACTAGAAGGAGGTACCGCCCAAGAGGCTCCCGTGTTGCTGGGAAGCACAATCTTGTCTGTTCCCTTTGATGAGTGTACCCAGTGCGGCCAGATTTCCACACAAGTGGGTTTTCTGGGCCATGTTGCATCGCGGCCCTTCGTCCCTCAACCTGTATGCCGCTCAGATCCCCAGAGGACCCTTCAGGCTTTAGAATTTCCTGACCAATGCTCCACTGCTGCTAAATTAACTTCTCCAATGGTGAATAGCTGCAAACATGTCCCTCATGGACCCCTCAGGGCTCCTCCATGGTGGAAGACAGGAAATATTCTTGGGTGGGGACTGCGTGGAAAGAGCAGAAGCTGGTCTCCTCTGTAGGTAGGATTCTTTACTTTCAGATTTAACTCTTTCCGCTAAGACCCTAGTTGCCTGGTTCTCGTTTTTCTGATTGCTCAGGGAAAGGAGGAACGCTCCGCTGGATGTTAGGATGACAGAGTGGCTAATATCTGTCTGCTATTGCTCTGCACACAGTGCTTCTCCGCCTGCTTCGTAATGAGCAGGGGCCCTTGAGGTACCCAGGCGAGGGAGGGGTGACCTGATCCAGTTTCATGTTTATTCCGCAGCCAATGTCTTCCCGATCGCTAATGAAAGAGTCTCCCGGGACCGGCATAGCTGAAGCTGGTAGCACAGTCATATCATACTTTTGGCTTTAATTCCCTTTAAATCCATATTCTTGTAGGGTTTGTAGCCACATTTAAAACGGATCCAAGTCTTTTTTAAAAATGCCTCCAAACACCTACTTAGATAGCTGGAAACGATCATGTTGACGACGTTGGCAGTCTTTCTCTTCCTTTCTGCGTGTATAATCTTCTGCAGACTGGCTCTCCCACCCGTTTTGTAGGAGCAAAGGCAGCGGTCCCCGGGGGACAGCACCTCACCTGCAGGCTGTGTCTGTCTGGAGTCACGCTGTCACACGCCCAGCCTCTTGTGAGATCAGAACTGATTTGGCCACGGAAAAACAGCTCCTTGAAAACAAAACCATCCTCTGTAACACCTCTGATTTCACAAGCGAAGGTTTACAAATAAAAACGGAAATGCTTCTGCAGAGGAAGCCATGGCTGAAGATGCTAAGTGCGCCCACTCCCGCCCCCAGCTCCCCTGCAATCCTGCCAGGGTGACCGCCCTCCTGGCGTGACCTGGGAGACGGGACAGCGGAGGAAACACACGTACAGAACCTTTGATACCGGAGCAGGGTATCAGTTGGTGCCATGATATACATATTCATAACCTGGCAGCTCTAGGAGCCTGGGTAAGCATAAGGGACCGGTGAGAAAAAAAAGTTGATTTATGATGATCTCAAAAACATGGTCTCCAAAGATGTATTCTGCAGCTCTGAGACCTCAGGTTTAAGCTCTATTAATTTTACAGAGCTGTCTGGGATTACCCATCTGTTTAAAGGTTAACTGTCTTCACACTTATGAAATGGGTATCTCTGTTTTGGTTCTTACTTTGTTCCCGTTAATGATTTATAAAAGACAAAATGCAAAGCCAGTGAAATTGCTTTAAATCTTCAGTATGGAACATCTACCTGACCAAATTTTTGAGAGACACAAAGCATTATTTCAAGTCCTTTGCAGCGACAACCTGGAAATTCTGCTACTTTACATGTCTCATTTTGAGAGCGTGAAAGGAAAATATCAGCCATGCAAAACCTTGCATTTTAGAAAGGAAAATCCATCTGGGGGACCATCATAGAGTATATGTGTGTTTGGGTGTTAGGAGTTTCATCTTAGAGTGCCCTGCCAATATTTTCTCTACATAGAATATTATCCAAATCTATGCCTTTCAGTGTCTGAACACGATTATGTTCTTATGTGCAGTTCTGTTACGTTTCCAGGACTTTATTTCCTCGTATAAAAGAGTGCATCATTTATCTCTCTTGATAGTTTTGGGAGTATGACAGCTTGCTCTGCAAACCTGATTTGGAACGTTTCACGTTGAAAATTCTGTGACCTCAGACCATTTCTTAGTCAATTGTTTCGCTTTCAATTCTGTTGTTAATAGGATCAACTCAGGGAGGCAATGACTCGGATTTCATTATCTACGAAGCATTTTCTTGATGTGGAGAGGTAACCTGATGCCCCAAAGGCCCCGCAGCTGCCCCGCACACACACGTGCCCCGCGGTGGCGCCAGGGGTCCAGGCATGCCCGCCTGGAGGTGCAGCTGCCTGCCCGTCCACCTTGTCCTGAGTCTCTGGGTCGAGTTGCTAAGCTTCTGCCAGACAGTTGGCTAGGATTAGGGTTACCATGGTTACCCCAGAATAGCCCCACGGGGTAGACTAAACTCTAGCTCTGTGCTCCAATCCTAACTTTCTTGATTACATAATCCTATCAGTAAAAGTTTTTTGAGCATTCCTCTCTATATATGCATTTT
This sequence comes from Bos mutus, assembly GCF_027580195.1. Taxonomy (NCBI): domain Eukaryota; kingdom Metazoa; phylum Chordata; class Mammalia; order Artiodactyla; family Bovidae; genus Bos; species Bos mutus. The sequence continues at coordinate 3,469,186 of NC_091640.1, read as the reverse complement.
ATGATTTCCTAAAGTAATATGCAGATTAATATTTCAAATGTACTATAAAGTACACATAAAATAGAAATGAAAGCAATTCTGTGTGGGTAAAATTGAATATTTTTTAAGTTAACTACTTGTTCTTAACTTTATTTGTTAGTTGTACAAAAATATTTTTGCTTTCAGCTTGAAGAGGTTTGCATTCTTGCTCTGGAGGCTTGGCTGTAAAACGTCTTATGAATTATAATGGCTTTCTACCATCATTAACTAATATTTCAGAGGACAGCGCGAGCTGTTATTAACAGTGGGGGTGGGTCACATTTCTATTGCGTGCTTTGTGATTTGGCTGAGCAGGAATGGTCACCCCTGCCTCCTTGTAGCTGGCCTTTGTACTGTCAGTACTATCTTCAAGTCCCCTGGTCTGTGCACCTGCCTTTCATAAGGCACCTCCTCATTCTGTGAGTGCAAATTTGATTAAAACTAACCAGTACAGTCTGAAGTCCACTTAACTAGTCACAGGTAGACTGTACCATGTGGTAATTGGCCAACTTGCCCTGTAAGTCCCCAGTGGATGATCTTATTGGGGTTTGTGGCATTCTGCTCAGTGATCACTCATTCACACAAGGAGAAAAGCATTCAAGCATAATTTCAGTGTGGGCAGAAGGTGTTCACTGATTACAGAGCACAGCTACTGGAGTCAGAAGCCTAGGTTGAAAAACCAGCTCTACCACCTACCGCCCCAGCAACCTTGAGCAAGTTCTGTCACCTTTCTGTAGCTCAGTCTCCTTATATGTAGTGTGGACACAGTTCAGTTGCTCAGTCGTGTCCTATTCTTTGTGACCCCATGGACTGCAGCATGCCCAGCCTCCCTGTCTGTCACCAACTCCCGGAGGTTACTCAAACTCATGTCCTTTGAGTCGGTGATGCTATCCAACCATCTCATCCTCTGTTGTCCCCTTCCCCTGCCTTCAATCTTTCCCGTCATCAGGGTCTTTTTCAATGAGTCAGTTCTTTGCAGCAGGTGGCCAAAGTATTGGAGCTTCAGCTTCAGCATCAGTCCTTCCAATGAATATTCAGGATTGACTGGTTTTAATCTTCTGGCAGTCCAAGGGACTCTCAAGAGCCTTCTCCAACACCACAGTTCAAAAGCAGCAATTCTTCGGTGCTCAGCTTTCTTTATAGTCCAATTCTCACATCCATACATGACTACTGGAAAAACCATAGCTTTGACTAGACCGACCTTTGTTGTCAAAGTAGTCTCTGCCTTTTAATATCCTGTCTAGGTTGTTCATAGCTTTTCTTCCAAGGAGCAAGCATCTTTTAATTTCATGGCTGCAGTCACCATCTGCAGTGATTTTGGAGCCCCTCAAAGTAAAGTCTCTCACTGTTTCCACTGTTTCCCCATCTATTTGCCATGAACTGATGGAACCGGATGGCATGATCTTAGCTTTTGAATGTTGAGCTTTAAGCCAGCTTTTTCACTCTCCTCTTTCACTTCATCAAGAGGCTATTTAGTTCTTCTTCACTTTCTGCCATACGGTGGTGTCACCTGTATATGTAAGGTTATTGATATTTCTCCTGGCAATCTTGATTCCAGCTTGTGCTTCATCCAGCCTGGCATTTTGCATGATGTACTCTGCATATAAGTTAAATAAACAGGATGACAATATACAGCCTTGACATACTCCTTTCCCAATTTGGAACCAGTCTGTTGTTCCATGTCCAGTTCTAACTGTTGCTTCTTGACTTGCATACAGATTTCTCAGGAGGCAGATTAGGTGGTCTGGTATTCCCATCTCTTGAAGAATTTTCCACAGTTTTTTTGTGATCCACACAGTCAAAGGCTTTGTGTAGTCAGTATAGCAAAAGTAGATGTTCGTCTGGTATTCTCTTGCTTTTTCAGTGATCCAATGGATGCTGGAAATTTGGTCTCTGGTTCCTCTGCCTTTTCTAAATCCAGCTTGAACATCTGGAAATTCACAGTTATATTTGAAGCCTGGCTTGGAGAAGTTTGAGCGTTAATTTGCTAACATGTGAGATGAGTGCAATTGTGCGGTGGTTTGAGCATTCTTTGGCATTGCCTTTCTTTGGGATTGGAATGAAAACTGACCTTTTCTAGTTCTGTGGCTGCTGCTGAGTTTTCCAAATTTGCATATTGAGTGCAGCACTTTCACAGCGTCATCAACAGTGGAGGCAGTAGTCGTATTTATCTCCTGAGGGGTATGAGGACTAGATGAACTGAAGCATCTAAAGCAGTGTCTGTTAGGTAGGGTGTGTTACAAAGTGCTGGTGATTTATACCATTGTCATCATTTTCCTATGGTCTTATTATCAGTCAGTATTTTTTTCTGAACTTTAATCTGAATGATTTTGCCTAGTAAGAAAGATTAAGACATGAGTGATAGGTGTTTGATTGCAAAGTCAGGACTTGGGCTCCCGATTAGCATTCATTTGGGAGTTCTGGTCACAAATGAAATCGCTTCAAGCTAATTACAGCAGTGGCAGGCTGGCTCAGTGGCTGACTGCCTCCCCCGGTGCCGTTGGTCTGAGCCCAGGCCCTCATGTAACTCCCCTAATGTAGATGCTTCTATTCGGCACAACAAAGAAGATCCGCAACTGCCCACACTGAATGTTATTTTTTTTATTAAAGTATATTTGATGTACAATGTTGTGTTAGTTTCAGGTTTACAGCAAAGCGGTTCAGGTATATACACATATGTATTTTTTCAGATTGTTGTTCCTTATAGATTATTATAAGACAGTGACTATAATTCCCTGTGCTATATAGCAGGTCCTTGCCGGTTATCTGTTTTACATGTAGTGGTGTGTATATGTTAATCCCAATTTCCCCTTTGGTAACCATAAGTTTGATGTCTATGTCTGTGAGTCTATTTTGTAAATAAGTTCATTTGCATCATTTTTTACATTCCACATATAACTGACATCATATGACATTTGTCTTTCTCTGTCTGACTTCACTCAGCTTAACAATCTCTAGGTCCATCCATGTTGCTGCAAGTGCATTATTTCGTTATTTTTTATGACTGAGTAATATTCCATTGTGTATATGTACTACATGTTTTTTATCCATTCCTTTGCTGATGGACATTTGTTTGGTACCATGTCTTGGCTATTGTAAAAGTGTTGTAGTGAACATTGGGTGCATGGATCTTTCTGAGTTATAGTTTTCTTCAGATATATCCGTGCTAAATACTACACTCAAAATTTGGTTGTACTCTCCGTAACCCTCCTTGGTTCTAACCTTCATTTTTTCATTCTCAGTAAGTAGAAGCTAGTATTTAAAAAAGACCCTTTTTTGAATAAAGTAAAAGATAGGGCACTTTTTGATTAACTGTGCTGACAGCCCCAAATACTGTTCTGACTTCACTTGCTAGTTTCCTGAGGTTTTAGCAGTGACCAGGGCTATAGATGCAGGAATCTATCACCCGTCTGAAAAGTTCAGACTTCTGGAGACAACGCAGGCCTATGATTCCTTCTGGGTCTCTCTGCCTTTCTCCCTCATTCTGTTCTGTAAGACTTGCCTCTGCAAATGTTCTCCAGCTGTTGAGAAATTGTTTTTCATCTGGAGCCAGCAATTGCTTTTAAGAGATTGATTCAAATGCAAAAGGAGTCCCAGGGACGAGTATTTGCATTTAAACAATAATTATTAGATGCCGAAACTGTGGCTCCATGAGGCAAGAATTTCTAATTATCCTCTATTATGTGGGCCCCAACTTTTTCCCAGCTCTGTTGCAGTCACACAAGCCGCGTAGCAGAGTGGCTGCCTTGCACACACTAGAGAAGACACGCATGGTATCCCTGCTCTGGCAGCCACAAGGCCCGGGTCCTCTGGATGCCCCCGAGTTGACCCCAAATTTGTTTTGGTTCATTTAGGACCCCAAGGACAGACATCCACCTCAAAGCACCTCAGAGCACTGCTGAATGGTGCCATAACCTCTGGCCTTTGAAGGAACTGGGCTGGGGGAGCCACCTCCCGAGGGCAGTCACTCGGCTGAAACGGGCACAGCAGTGGTCCAGGGACTCCGCCTCAATGGCCCCCTGTCTCATGACCTTTCTGGTGACATTACAGCCCAGGCAAGAGGCCTGTGTGAGTTGCTAGTGGTCAAAACTACCACTCGAAAGGGGCCAAGTCTGAAGGCTGGTTGCTTCAGTAATACAGTGCGACATGGCTATTTATTCAAATGACTTAAAAATAAGGTATAAATAAATATTGTGACCCCATGGACTATACCACACCAGGCTCCTCTGTCCAGGGACCTCTCCAGGTGAGAATACTGGAGTGGGTTGCCATCCCCTTTTCCAGAGAATCTTCCCAACCCAGGGATCAAACCCACGTCTCTTGCATTGCAGGCAGATTCTTAAACCGTCTGAGCCCCCAGGAAAGCCCATAAATATTAAATACATATTACAATAAATATAATTATAAATATTATATTTATTTTTAACTTATTTATTATATTTATCTTATTTACTGTAATTTAAAAAATAGTGTACATGTCTGCAATTGTGAACCTGCTTGAGAAAAGGTAGAAATAGTGAAAGAGCCAACAAAGAGAAAAGAGGTTTCCCTGGCTTGAGTCCAGCATCAGTGCAGACTCTGTTCTCCTAAAATTCCAGCCCCAAGATGAATGATCATTACCTGGGAGACACCGTCATTCCTGGGAAAGAAAAGCCTTCTTCTTTAATTTAGCTCAAGGTCAAGTGTCTCAGCCCCTCCTTCATTGTAAACAGATTTGAAATTCAGGGGCTAAAACGTTCTGGAAATGAAGGAAGGGAAAGAATAAAACCACCTGCCAAAAAGATATACTCTTAAAACAGCCCAGTTGACATTCACAAAGGACCAAATGTTGCCTAAGCAAGAAAATCAGAACTAAGCCCACTTGTTCCATCCCCACTGGGGGGAAATTACAATTGTTTTAGTTTGGAAAACATGTGTCTACGAGGAATGTGTTGATAAGACTTGTCACAAAGATTGCGTATGATTTTCAGAGGGCAGCTCTGAGCCAAGTAATCATTACAGAAGATTTATAATTCAGTGTTCACTGATGTGCTGTCCATCACATCGCAGTCGCTACTGTGATTAGTTATTACGACCCCCAGCAAAGGGCTCCCAACAAGCCAGCATGGAGACAAGTTAGGAAGCTCATCCAGAGCCAGGTTCCAAAAATCAAATTGAAAGGGTTTGCTTTTCCTTCTCTATCTCCCCACCTGGTCCCGGCTTTGTGAGCCCTCCCTTCTTGGCTGGCAGGCCCTAGAACTCCTGAGAAGTGGCATCTGCTACATTCTAGCACTCAGAATTCTTATGCAACCCTTAAAATATTTTCATTTGCTTTTAAAATAAGAGAACTCTAAAAAAATGGCCCAGTTCCCTTTTAAATTTCTTTACAAGTAGGAGAGGTGCTGAAATGGTCAAGCTCTTTTTAACCCAATCCTGGAAAACTTAAGAGGGATTTTTTTTTTTTTTTAATCTCCAGAGAATGAGTTAGTAGAGGATTTACACAAAGTTGTTTACATTTTTGAAAAAGAAATACAAGATGAGCCGATGGTCAGTTTTGTTTTTTCCTCTTTTGCTGGCATGTTTTTTTAATTTTTCTGCAATAAGTATTGTTGTTGTTGTTCAGTCACTCAGTCTTGTGCGACTCTTTGTGACCCCATGGACTGTAGCAATCCAGGCTTCTCTGTCCTTCACCATCTCCTGGAGTTTGCTCAAATTCATGTCCATTGAGTCGATGATGTCATCCAACCATTTCATCCTCTGTCACCCCCTCCTCCTACTGCCCTCTGTCTTTTCCAGCATCAGGGTCTTTTCCAATGAGTCAGCTCTTTGCATCAGGTGGCCAAAGTATTGGAGCTTCAGCTTCAGCATCAGTCCTTCCAATGAATGGGGTTAATTTCCTTTAGGATTGACTGGTTTGATCTTCCTGCTGTCCAAGGGACTCTCAAGTTCAAAAGCATCAATTCTTTGGTGCTCAGCCTTCTTTATGGTCCAACTTGCACATCTGTACATGACTATTGGAAAAACCAATAAGTATATGTGTTTGTAATAAGGAACACAATTTTTTTTTGGTCTAACAAAAAAGTATTGCAAATATTAGCAATGGTAAGTGGGGTGCTCCACCCCACGATGCCTTTTAAGAGGACCCCAGACAAACACACCCATTAAGAAAATTCCAGACAGGAGATGACAGATTCCATTCATTTCTTAGTGAATGCCAAAGTCAGTATCCAGAGACTTCTGCCACCACGATGGTCCCTGATCTGACACTGGCTGACTCAGGCCGCATCTCAGCCAGGGTTCCTCCCCACCCTTCTTTGTAGCCATTTGCTCGCTGGTGGGAAATGGTCCAGTAGATCCAGAAGTGGGGGGTGGGAAGGGGAATATTTTCTTCTCGAGGAAGCCTCTACCTTCTGGGCTAGAGTAATTTGTTTTTTCGCCATAGACAATGCTCCTAGCACTTAACGCTACTTTAATTCATTTTTTTTTGGCGGGGGGAGGGAGGTGTTTTGCAAACATGACAGGTTCTCACGAGGTAGAAAATAGATCGATGGCGAGCACGTAAGGGAGCCAGGCGTGCCCGGCACTAGTGAGGCCAGATGTGCAAAAGTTAATTCGGGTTAGATTCAGCCCTCCAGGACAAAAAAAAAAAACATGAAAGACGCATTTAATTGGAACAGTTAGCAATCACAAATCCAAGACAGAGGTTAAATTGTTTTGAGCAAGAGAAATTAATACATTAAAGGTTACATTTCCAACTGCGAGGCCGTGAGCTGGGCTCTTCGGTGGTGTCAGAATTACATAAGGCAGGAGAGATGGCTCTGAAATGATTGTGGAATCGTTAACAAAAGGCAACGCAGAGTAAGACACTTCCCAGCAGGAGGGTGCGAAGAAGAATAAAGACATGGAGAGAGCTCATTAAGAATGAATTGCAGACCATAAACATTTGAAACCACTAAGTGTGGAGTTCTATCTGTTATCTAATGACTCAGAAATTATAAAACTAGCAGTGACTTTCAGAAAAAGAGTTGACTTTGCAGGAGGTTGTTTGCCATTATACACACAAAAAGGTATTTTTTTTCCTTCTTATTTTTTTTTAAGTGGGGGGGAAAAACACTCTCATCTTTGTAAATCAGCACAATTTAAGCTACTTCAGCTATCCTCTGACAGATTTTTTTCTTCTGTATAATTACACATTGTCTCAGATTTAGTTATAAGGGTATTGAAATGAACGTGCTAGGCGGGAAGGGAAGCCATGGGGGGCCGGGAAGAGGAGTCTGGAGAGACAAAAGTCCACACCTTGCCATCTAACTGCAAATTGACTCATTGCTTTGTCTTCAGAAAGATCTAGAAAGCTTCATCGAGAAAGTCCTGCCAGTAAATCCTCCAGAGTGGACTCGGGCTTTGCTGTGATGGAGGGGGAGTCCATTTGCATTGTTGTTAATTGCATGGCTTGCTAGACAGAGTCGGGCTCAGTGAAAGGAGGTAATCCATCCTCGGTTCCTCTCTCCCGTTCCCTTGCACATCCTCCTGGTGAGAAGAAGGGGCACTTGTAATTGAGCATTTCAGGCTCTGTATGCTGGCCATGGATGAACTCTCCAATCTTTCAGAATGTTGGGTCCTACAGTTGCCAGTGCCCTTCACCAGGTGATTTACCCACGGCAGACGAGGCACAGAAGCGTCAGACCATCGACGGGGCGTCGTACTGGGGTTTCGACAGTTCCTCCTGAGAAAATAGACGAGGCTCCAGTAATGGGAGGTCCTTCCAGGAAGAGCAGGGCAGAGAGCAGCTGGGGGCCCTGGAGGAGGGGATGGAGTGCTCCTAATGGCTTTTAGAAGCTAAGCCTTTCTCTGGGCAGTGTGATGTCCGGCAGGCTCTATTACTCAGAGAGGAGGCGTGTTTGTGGACAGCTTGCAGTGATAACTAGCACCATTTCATCCTTCAAGTGCCCCCAAAGAAGTGCAGAAGCTGACAAAGCCCATCTGACCCTTTCTAAATGCCTCCTAGTCAGCCGCTCTTTATCTTTAACGCACAGCAGGGCGAGGCCAGCTTTCTCATCTTTCCTGAGCAACCATCTCAAGGGAACAGGATTTAAGTGAACCAAGAAACATTTCTAGTGTTAACCATGAACTATAACTACTATTACTAAGGTGGCTCAGCGATAAAGAATCCTCTTTCCAATTCAGGAGAGGTGGGTTCCATCCCTGGCTTGGGAAGATCCCCTGGAGAAGGAAATGGCAAACTGCTGCTGCATTCTTGCCTGGGAAGCTTCATGGACAGAGGAGCCCGGTGGGCTACAGTCCATGCGGTCGCAAAAAAGTCAGGCATGAGGAGAGACTAAACGACAACTAAGGAAAACTCCCAAGTGGAGATGGTCATCCCAGGAATATGTTACCAGAGGACACTGAGAAGCCCCCTGTGGAAATTCTTCACCTGTCTTCCAACCCTAGAGTTCTAAGGTTAGACCTTCTCCAGGTACTGGACATGTCACAGATGGAGAAAGGAAGCCACCTCCTGCTCCTGCTCAGGGTTAGTGTCCTGCTCAGCAGCATCCTGTAGAGACAGAGACCGGGGTCTTTTTCATTGACTGCTGGCCTTCATCCCATGGGCTGCTAGGTGGAGGCTCCAGGCAGCATACTCGGTATGCTCGATGACTTAGTGGGGTACGTGAAGATCATACATATGTAATATATACAGACAATATGCCCATTATGCACTTTTTCTTTCTTTTTTCTTTTAAGATGAAAGAGAGAAAGTTTTAAAAGCATCACCAGTCAGGTTGCTGTTGTCTCCTGTTTTCACTGTGTCAGAGGATCCATCATGGGCCTTTCTAGAGTCCGTGTGGTGGGTTTAGAGCAGGACAGAGTTCTACAAATCAGCAAAAGGGGAAATCGGTGGTAAGATTCAGAGCCCTGCCATTCACAGGTCGCCAGCTAAGGGGCTTTATGAATCATATTATCTATTCTTAGCCAAGTTGACCCTCCCCAAGTAAGGTTCCCACAGAGACACTGAAGATTGAATGTAATGCTGACAATGTAAGAACACAGTGACAAGGAATCGCTTACTTTGACACTTCATTTCTTCCTAGGAGTGCCATATTTGCCATGATTAAGGGCTAATCTGATAAAAAGTTGATCAGAAATTCCAAAATGACCAAGGGTGTGATTGGAAACATGTATTTACAACCACCATCCTTAAGGATGAAGGCTGTTCTAAATGATAATTGTGTATATTATATCTGTGGAAGGCATTGTTTTTCAAGGACGATGACAAATATAACCCAATACAGGTTATATTTTAAAAGAACTTGGATTCTCAGCTGTTCTTTAAATTGTATCACTGCCAGCTTAAGTGGGCAGTTCTCAAAATTTTGGTCCCCAGACACCTTTATACTCTTAAAATTAATTGGCAGCCTCAACAGCTTTTGTTTGTATATTGGTATTTACCTGGTGGCTCAGTCAGTAAAGAATCTGCCTGCAATGTGGGAGATCTGGGTTCGATCCCTGGGTTGGGAAGATCCCCTGGAGAAGGGAATGGCAACCCACTCCCGTATTCTAGCCTGGAGAATCCTCTGGCCGTAGGAGACTGGTGGGCTGCAGTCCATGCGGCCACAAAGACTAAGCACATACTCACTTACTGTATTAGAAACTAAAACTGAAAAATTAAAAATATTTCCTTATTAATTCATTTAAATACAAATGCTATTTATTTTATGTTAACATAAGTACAATATTTTTTATGAAATAGCTGTGTTTTTCAAAAAAAATTGTGGCAAGATTGGAATTCTTTACATAATGCATATCTGGATTTTCTCATCTGCTTCTGCAGCTAATCTATTGTGATATGTTGGTTTGTTGAAATATATGAAGAAGATCCTCATAAAGCTATGTAGTTGAAAAAGAGAAATATTTTAATAGGCTTTTCAGAGAACTGTAGGCATTCTTTGATACTACACCAAAACTCAGCAAGTGAGTGTTTCTTAAGAGTTTAATAGTAATTTGGAATCTGAATTTATGTCAGTGGACTTTTATACATTTTAATATTAAAACCCACTAGTCTCTCTTACACTTGTAATAATTTTTTTATCTGTTCATAATTTTGTAACATTTTTCATTGGTTCAGAAAAATTGGTCGATTGAGCTCTGCACATCCTGACACATTTCATTATATACAATCAAAATTTTGTTAATATTACCTAATCTCATCAGCAAGTCCTTGAAGTTTTGGGGAAGCTGTCAAACTCATGGTGATGGATAACATTTATCAAAATTCTTATTTTCTATCAAAAGATTGAGGTTTATCCTTGGCAATAAATACTACTTTTCCCCCTTAGAGTTACAGGCCCATTTTGTTTGTTTTGAAGGAAATGTCTGCCAAACATCCAAGATGAGTAACCATAGTTGGTCTCTTGGTCATCCTTTCAAGGAAAAATGGTGTTCCGTGGAAGGAGCTCCGACAGGGCCACAAATGCTTTTCCTGGAGACCAACATCTTGCTTTGATGTGGTGCTCACGGGCTTTATGTGAAATTTCTGTTTCATTACTCAATAGTGAAAAAACGCAAATTCGAGGATCTAGATCTAATAAAACAGTACGTCTTACTGCTTTTTTGAGGCAGTGAAACTGGCTTTGTGTGGTAACGTGGGTAAGTGACAGTGAGAAATACGACGACTCCTGGTATGCTGTGTGTAGATGTTCATCGTTTTGTTCACCATTTTCATATCATCAAAGCAAATGTCAACACACTGAAAAAGGCAAAGAACAACCCAGATTAGGATGAAAATAGTTTTGATCTTGTGGACTGAAAACCAAGTCTAATCGACAGTGAGCCATACTTTGATAAACATAGGTTTAAAGCAAGATTTTCAAAGTTAATGAGACATATTCAGTCACATTGCTTAATGTAAAAAATATAAACTAAGGAAAAAAATCTAAAAAAAAACCCTAAAAAATATTAATAATGTAAAATATTATGTATGTAATCTTATTTAAATATTTATTTCTTGAAGATCACAGTAGATATAGTATTAGTAGCACAGGTCTATAATTTATAAAGAAATAATTATGCTTACCTTGAGTCTGTGAGCACAAACTTATAAAGATATACATATTTTTCTTGATAGACATTTGTGAGTAAATCATTTGGAGTTCTCTGCTTTGAGCCAAGGAGAGTCTATATATACCCCTTCTGGGAGGAGGCTCTAGAAACATCCTGATTCTTAGTGTTTAGGTGAAGGGAGGTTGGGATTAGAGAGAGTGGATTAGATCATTCCTTACGGAAAGACACAGATGCAGCTCCTTGGAGAAGAGTGTGCCTGCATGCTAAGTCGCTTCAGTTGTATCCGACTCTTTGCGACCCTATGGACTATAGCCCACCAGGCTCCTCTGTCCATGGGATTCTCCAGGCAAGAACACTAGAATGAGTTGCCATGCCCTCCTTCAGGGCATCTCCCCGACTCAGGGATCAAACCCATGTCTCTTGCGTTTCCTGCATTGGCAGGAGGGTTCTTTACCACTGGCGCCACCTGGGAAGCCCTTGGAGAAGAGTATCAGGTTGGGAGTACAGCCTGTGATTGCGGCTTCAGTCTCAAATGTCTCTGAGGCTCCAAACCAGGGCGCCTCTCTCCCCTTTCCACATCAGGAATTTACAAAGCCCTGACTCCCTCCCCTCTGCGTCCCTCCACGCACCCAGTCCTCTCTTCCAGGTCGGATTCTTCTCCTCCACCCACCCTCTTGCTTCCTTCCCCACAGACACACACCTTGTCCATGCTGCTTAGTGCAAGCTCCCCACCCCTGGACATTCATCTCTCCTCTGAGAGTCTTCGATGCTTCTGTGAAGCTTGGGGTGGAGTTTAGATCCCTAGCTCAGCACCCACATCCCTGACCTGGCTGCTGCCCTTCCTCTTGGCCAGGTCTGTCCAATATGGCGGCCGCTAGTCATCAGTAGATTTTAAATGTTAAATTTAAATGCATTTAAATTAGGGCTTCTTCCCTGGTGGCTCAGAGGGTAAAGTGTCTGCCTGCAATGTGGGAGACCCGGATTCGATCCCTGGGTCAGGAAGATCCTCTGGAGAAGGAAATGGCAACCCACTCCAGTATTCTTGCCTGGAGAATCCAAGGGACAGAGGAGCCTGGCTACAGTCCACGGGGTCGCAAAGAGTCGTACATGACTGAGTCACTTCACTTTGTAAATTAGGGCAAAGGCTTCCCTGGTGTCTCAGACGGTAAAGATTCTTAAGTCAAAATGTCAGTCCCTCAGCCACACAGGCCACATTTTAAGTGCCCAAGAGCTACATTTGGCTAGTGACTGCCACACTCGGCAGCACAGACCCTGGACCGTCTCTGTCACTGCAGAAAGTGCTGTTGAGCAGCCACCATGTTGCTGTTGATCTGACATCTCTCACTCTAAAATAAAAGACTTTCCTACCAATGCCTTGATACGGGAAAAAATAATAATGATTTTAATATCCCTGAGTCTGGGAGATCCCCTGGAGAAGGAAACGGCAACCCACTTCAGTATTCTTGCTTGAAAAATCCCATGGAGAGAGGAGCTCGGAGGGTTACAGTCCAAAAGGTTGTAAAGAGTCGGACAAGACTAAGAACGCACAGCCTACTATTAGCAAGACATAGCAATTTTAATAGTCAGAAACTGCTCAACAGCGCCACAGGCAGAGCATGTGTAAGACACCGTCACAGTCAGAGAGAGGAAGGGAGCATCCAGGGGCCAGCCGGCAGGCACTTCTGTTCTATCCAACGGGTTCATCGGTCTGGACGGGGCAGGCGAGCCGGGGACGGGACACCTGCAGCTCTGAGTGGTGCCATCGTGGGACAGGACTGCTCATTAGCTTGACTTGAAGTAAGAACATGTACCATTTTCATGTCTACTCTGCTGCTGCTTCCATGTGTAGCTCCAGTCAGAATGGGCATTTAATGGCCTTTGGGGGGAAATATTTGATTGCCGTTTGTAGGACCTGTCACCATGGATGGGATGTCTTTTCCTGGGAAGCGAAACCACATTTCTTTTTCAACTGAGCTGCCCCATCCTCTGTGAGCTTTAGCCCACCTCTTCCAGAATGCCCACTGCTGTCATGATGATGCCAAGTGGAGACTGTGCCCTGAGACCTCGTTATCTGTGACCTTGCATTTAGATTTAAACAGAGCAATAAGCTACTGCATATAAAGTTTGCCCAGAAGCTAATTGTGAAGTCCAAGGTTCACGGGTGGATGGTTCACAGGAGGGAGCCACGGCTTCAAAAGGCCTCTCTCTTGGTCTAGAACTTCCTGCTATGTCCATGCCAGACAGGAAAAGTCGGGCCAAAATGTGCACTGGCTTTTTGGTACTGTTTTCCAGTCCTTGGATCAGAGGGCATTGTGTGACTGTATCCTGCCAACGTAGCAGAAGTCAGGGACAGCGTTCAAGATTTCCGTGCCAACAAAGACTTGATGGTGAGGAGGGCTTCCCTGGATCTGAATAAGCCATGACCCAGGTTTTCGGGATGATTAATAACCCGAGACAAGGTGCTCCTGTGGAAATGTGACTCACACGGATCCAGCAGGATGCTGGGGTGGGGGAAGATGCCTTTCGGTTAGGAGTGCATCCTGACGCCAACCCTGGACCATAGGATGTCAGAGATTAAAGAGACGTTGAAAGTGACAGTGTGAAAGTGAACATGTTAGTCGCTCAGTCATGTCCCACCCTTTGCGATCTCATGGATTGTAGCCTGCCAGTCTCCTCTGTCCATGGAATTCTCCAGGCAAGAATACTGGAGTGAGTAGCCATTCCCTTCTCCAAGGGATCTTCCCAGCCCAGGGATGAAGATCATTAGAGGTCTTCAACTCAAATGTCTACTTTGTTGATAGTTAAAAAGCTCTGGTTAAATGGAGGGACTTCCTCAAGGGGAGAGACCCAAGTTCTCTTGACTTCTAGTCTTGTGTTCTCTACAAGGAACTTGCTGCCTTCACATTCAGTCCAGGGATGTTGACCGTGGCTAGTGTTGACTCACTGTTCTGTTAACAACTTGTGTCTTCTCAGCTGAACTATAAAGTTCATGAGAAGAGAGACATTTTCCTGTTTTTTTTTTTTTCTTTTAGTATTTTCAAGAAAGTTAAAGCTAGAGAAAATGAAACTAACATGAAATCAATAAAGAGTAATCATATTCTAGGCCGTGTATCAAGAAAAACAGGAATTCAGAGAAAGGAGATATTGGTATGGTCTCAAATAATTGAAAAATCTTCATAGAATTAGAGTTTTCTCTTAACAAGTAGAACAAAAGAGGGAAGATATTCTGGATGAAGGAAGGCCTCCATGAGACTCAAGGCGGGGTGGGAAGTAGGCTTGTGGGGGTTGGGAAAAGGAGGTGCCTGGCTGGACTGCGGGTGACGGGGAGAAAGGTTGGGGTGAGTCTGGCTCCTAGATGCTGTGAAAGCTGGGCTGAGGCACGCAAAGCATTTCAGTAGCTTCTGGGGAATTTCAGAGCTGGAAACAGCGTCAGATGGCCTCTCGAGAGGTGGACAGGACGTGGGGAAGGGGACGAGGGACAGATCAGCATGTTCTGTGGAGGGGTTTCCCCCACAGTCAGTGAGGCTGCGGACATGGAGTTTGTACTCGACATGAGTCCAGATCCCAGCACCACCCCTTCCCAGTGGTGGGACCCGGCACAGGGTACCTTCTCCCACCTGGCCTTGGTTTACTCCCCTGTTAAGAGGGGAGGATATCATTTGCTTCCAAGGACTGAGGAAGAGCTGCCGCTGCTGCTGCTAAGTCACGTCAGTCATGTTTGACTCTGCAACCTCATAGATGGCAGCCCACAAGGCTCCCCCGTCCCCGGAATTCTCCAGGCAAGAACACTGGAGTGGGTTGTCGTTTCCTTCTCCAATGCATGAAAGTGAAGAGTGAAAGTGAAGTCGCTAAGTTGTGTCCGACTCTTTGCAACCCCGTGGACTGCAGACCACCAGGCCCCTCTGCCCATGGGATTTTCCAGGCGAGAGTACTGGAGGGGGTGCCATCACCTTCTCCGGAGGAAGAGCTAGATGTAGTCAACCACATGGACTTTTGAGTTCAGAGTCTATGCATGGAAAACAGGCCACGACGGCTGTGTAGGTGTCTCGTGCCGGTCTTAACAGATGACCCTAAGCAGGGAGGGAGGGATGCTACAAACAGCAGAAACCTGCTGTCTCGTGGTTCTGGAGCTAGGAGTCTAAAGACCAGGTGCTGGGAGTCTTAGCTCCTTTTGGAAGCAGAATCTGGCCTGACCTCTCCCCCAGCTCCAGCTGGAGGTGGGCGAGCTGGGCCTCCCTGGATGCCGCGTCCTGCATCCCCGCCTTGTTCACTGCACAGCCAGCTCCTGTGAGTCTGTGTCCTAGGCTCTTCCCATAAGGACACCGGCAACTGCATTTAGAGCCCACCTACTCCAAAGGATGGCATCCTAAGTGAATCACATCTGCAGGGACGCTGTTTCTAGGGAAGGTCACATTCATGGGGATGAGAGGTGAGGACTTAAACTTGCCTCCTGGGGAGACACAGCATGACCCTCACCATGCCCGGTCCCCAGATGAGGAACCATGTCACGCCTTAGAGTCACGTGTTCCCTACAGGGAAGCCTTCACAGGTCCCAGGATTCAGACCCGGACATCTTCGGGAGGAGTAATTCAGCTCACCAGGGTGGAATGTGTGCGGGTGTGAGTGTGTGAGGTTCTCTGTGTATATATTTTGGGGAGTATATGTGTGAGTGAGTGTAGGTGCATGTGTGTGTAAGGGTTTGTGTAAATGTGAGAATAAGTGTGATCATGTTTGTGGGTGTTTGGTGAATGGATG
This sequence comes from Bos mutus, assembly GCF_027580195.1. Taxonomy (NCBI): domain Eukaryota; kingdom Metazoa; phylum Chordata; class Mammalia; order Artiodactyla; family Bovidae; genus Bos; species Bos mutus. The sequence continues at coordinate 3,453,379 of NC_091640.1, read as the reverse complement.
TGGATGAGATAACCACTGTCAGAGGACCCCACAAAGCCTCACTCCTTCTGCACGAGCAAACCCTCTGTAGGGCAGGTCCCCGGCGCCCTGGTTGCAGGCAGTAGGGAAAACGCTCTCCCAGAGGGGAGGACGCTGACACTTGAATGAGAGGAAAACCTTGCTGTGCCTTCTCCTGGCCTGCAGCATCCCTGCACCCGGCGCTCCAGCCCAGAGAGCAGACTCCCGACCACCAGAACGACAGAATGGCTCAAAAGGAGAGGGGAGAATACCCCAGACCAACTGGACACCAGCACACAGTCCTAGAGCAGAGAGGGGGGAGGGCCTGAAAAAGCCACTCCTCACCTGCATGCAACAGATAACATAGAATTAGGAGGCGGAAATTCAGGGTGGGAGGAACAAGAGGAGGACCACAGAGATGCAAGAGGACTGGGAGGCTGAGGTTTCTCTCCCTGCCATTGGATAGAGCAGGAGCGGATCTTGCCTGGTGGAGGGACGCTCCTGCGGGTCCACCGGCCCCAGGCTGCTGGGACGTCCTCAGAGGTGTGGGCTGCCGGCGGCCGGGAGGGGCTTAACAGCACCTTAGATAAGAGCCAGGATTACCAATTCACTGCGGACCAAATACTCCCACAAGGTGTATAAATACGCCCCGTGTTAATTTACGGCCAGCCCATATATACACAAGCGTGGTAGACATAACGCCCTAGTGAAGCGGCACACGAGAGGAAGGAGATAAAAATTCCAGCAGTTGGACCCATGGTAACACGAGCAAAGTGTAATTTACCCTTTATTTAAAATCCAAAGGCATTTTTTTAACTGGGAGCTCTCAGCTCTTTTCTCACCATTTGGCAGAAAAGAAAAGAAATGCTTTGGGATTTGGGAGGAAAATTTCACAACTGGTATGTCTTGACTTTCCTTTCCCTCAACCAAGACATCCTTTGCTAGAGTCCTTTATCTAGTGCTTTGTATACATATTTTTAATCCTATACAAAAATGATAGGATGTCAAGAAGGATCTATAATAACACCATTTTTTTTTATTTCACTTCAAAGACTTGGCAATTTCTGATCCGTGTGACATTCACACTCCTTCAGGGTCAAACAGCATCTTGCAGCCTTCATAAAATGATTAAATATTTTAAACAGTTCCTGCTTATACCTCCAACGCCCCTGGAGACTGATACTGTTATCGTTTTTGTCAAAGCCAGTTTCCATCCACATTTGTCATTCCTGCTTGCATTTATGAGTTATCAATCGCCACGTCAAAATGCAAAATAACTGATGTTCTCTGGGCGGTATTGGATGGTCTATCTGGGGCTTTTAATCAATGCTGATTTTTATTTTCCATACCCATACATAAATCTCTACCATTCCGGGCCACATATAATGCGTTTGTACAAAACGCAGTGACAGAAGCAGTAGTTATATTATCAAACATTATACCTCGGGGCTGACTGAGTACCAGGGGCTTTCAAAAGAGAACACTGGGAATTACTGAGCAGGAGCCGGGATCGCAGTGCAGAATGTAAGGAACTGGCTGTTGCCATTTATAAATCAGCATCCTGCTAGCTAATCCTTCTCACTTAAATGCAGTCCAAATTCTCCTCCTGATCCTCTGCAACTTAGTCATTGTTTTTTAAAAGGCAAAGTTTGCATAATCTACACAAATAATAACGAGCTACACGTTTTCTATTTCCTTCGACTTTTCCCCAGGGACTTACATTCAAATGGGGAGAATGGAACTTTTTCAGCAATAGCTTTTTTTTTTAAAGTGATCACTGGAATTTTCCAGCTTACGTTTCACCCCCATTCAAGCTGAGAGTTTGTTTTGCCCTTTAAAAGGGCATTTTTCCTAGTTGAATGGTAACCATTGCAGAAATCGTTCAAACAGGACGTTAGTGCCCAGAGGAATCCGACTGCATTGTAAGCACCCGAGGCCATGTGGAAATCACTCGGGTATCTTGAAAGTGAAGCAAGAAAGTATAAAAAGCTCAGGGTGGGAGTCAGCACAAGCATTCAGTCAGTAGGTCCAAGAACCCACAGGTATTCAAGAGCTGTCTCTAAAGATGGAAACATTAGCAATGCTCTCCAAGTGGTCTCATAAACGGATTGGCTCTGGTCCCGCCTCAGGCACCTCCTTCATCTCAGGACTTAACTTAGTTGCTCCAGCAGCCAAGCCAGTGACCAGGCTTGCAGGGCAAGAGGCTCCGGCTTACCTGGTCTCTGGGATTTGCAGCAGAAATCAAGAACCAAACTGATGCTGCTTCAACAAACTTATTTTTAGAAAGCTTGGCAGTGGTAAGACACCTCCCAGACTCTGAAAGAGACAATCAATCATGAAAGTACACAGTATTGTCCAGGGATGACCAACTGCTGTCCTTCAGCCACTCAGTCGTGTCCAACCCTTTGCAACCCCATGGACTGCCACATGCCAGGCTTCTCCATCCTTCACTGTCTCCCTGAGCTTGCTCAGACTCGTGTCCATCGAGTCAGTGATGCCATCCAACCATTTCATCCTCTGTCGTCCCCTTCACTTCCTGCCCTACATCGTTCCCAACATCAGGGTCTTTTCCAATGAGTCAGCTCTTTGCATCAGGTGGCCAAAGTATTGGAGCGTCAGCCTCAGCATCAGTCCTTTCAGTGAATATTCATGAAACATAAAATTACACAAGTCTTGAGAGATGACCAGTGATCAAGACAAAGATGAGATGAATGGGTTCTGGAAACTCAGGGTATCATTGGAAAGGCAGTTTCTGAAGGCAACTTCTGAATAACTGATCCCCCGAAGAGGATGGTTTGATGACAATGGCTTTCTGTACTGTGTTTCAAGAGGCAATATGTTCTGTGTTGAATTCGAGTACTCACAGCTTAACAAAATCAGTGAGTAGCCAGCCTCATTTGGCAATGTGTGTGTTCAATAAGCAGCATGTGATAACTTCAACATTTATTTATCTGAGCGTGGGGAGACTCACTCACTCACCAAACAGGAGGTCCTTGCCATCAGTGCAACTTCAGAGGAGACGGGGGAAAAGCTTCTCTACAGAGACCAGGTGGGCAGGACCAGGTGGGCGGCAGAGAGTGGAGGACGCCTAAGCACATTCGGAACATGCAGATGAGGCCAGCCGCGTTGACCACAGCCACCGCGGGCAGTCAGCTCAGGTCACAACAGAGCACCTCGCTCTCCACTGTGATCTAAATGCTGCTCTTCTGCTCATGTATTCAGGTGATTTATGCGTTCACTTCCCACATACTTGCAGAGCACCTGCGGTGTGTCAGCTGAGGCCTCGTCTGTCCCGGTGCTCAGCGATGGCCACACCGTCCTTATGTGGGTGGCGCTGTTTCCACGTGGTCAGTCCTTCTTGGTGGCCAGGCCTGCTGTGTCCTTTTTGAGGACAACACAGTTGGCACTCACAGGACCAAACTGGGCTTAAAAAATAGTCCCACGGGATTTCATGGGCTTGTGTGAGGACTGAGACTGTTTTGCCACAGTTGGTTGGACTATGTTGGTTTCTCAGTAGTGTTCCGAGAGGCACCCTGCTCCTCCATGCGGGTGAGCCCGGGGCCCCTAAGGGAGCAGAGGCGGGAGGCTCCAGTGCGGATGCTGGAACCAGAGGCAGAAAATGCAAGGCTGCTTTCCAGGGGGTTTGGGGACAATGGGTTCCAAAGCTGCAGAAGGGCACAGCCCCTCAGGAGATGGCCTAAAGATGACGAATCCTGAGGGGACATGCTGAGTTTACTGTATGACATTCACTCTTCCAATCTCTGTACTGAGTTCTTTGAATATGACTTGATTCCAAGCTTGGTAACATTCATGGTCTTCCAACTTAACACCAGAAAGATTTGAAAATGTACCCACATTTACTGCAGTGGTTTCCCGTCAGGGAGGACCTTGCCCTTTCCTCAACATTTGACGATGTCTGGAGATGTCTGGGGGTTGGAGGGACAGTCTCACTGGCACCTAGTTAGGAGAGGCCAGGAATGCAGCTCAACAGCCTACAAGGAGAAGTGATCCACCCCAAATATCAAGGGTGCTGAGGCTGTGAAACTGCAGTTAACGCACAGCAAAACCCTTCCACGGTGCATATCTGCATGGAAGGAAAAACAGGAAGAAGAAAGGAAGAAAAATGAAGCTGCTTGTAATGTGAATTTATATGTTCCAGCCGGTGTAAGATAAGAGGAGACAACATGTTTCCCTTTTCTGCTTGATAAGAACCGATAAATGTTTATTAATATGGTATTTTTAAGCCTGCATTTTTTTTTTTTATTACCGAAGTCCACATTCTAGGAACACTGTTTCTGTAAAGGTGCAGGTATGGGTGCATATCCCGTGGTGACATGTTTAAACATCTCAACTGCATTATACAGAGACGACCAGCTTTGGAAAAAGCAGCGCTTTTCATATTATTTTAAATTTTGGATGAATTACAGCCAGTGCAGTTAAATTTAATTTCTGGATTCATGAGAAACTACACATGATGGCTGTTTTGCCTTGTCATAACAGCATGTGTGTCAATATTTCTGGGTGAAATCAAAGACAAATTCCAAATGACACTTTTTCAAATCATTCCAGAATGGAGAGCCCTGAGATTTTTGGCAAAGGGACCCTGCTGTCTCTGTTTTGAGCTTTGGGATAAATCTTTGCTATTTGTAAAATGTACCTATAATCTTGTCTTAAGGTAAATATTCTGGGAAACAGTGTGGGGTCTTCTGTTGATAGATTTTGATTTGATTCAAGTACTTACCCTGTCTACCAGTATGAACTTGACCAATTTATTTGAACCTGCCCGACTCTTTGTTTTCTCCTCTCTCTTCTGTAAGATAAGGATAACAATGAATACACTGACTTCATGGGGTGTTGTATGGGTTAGTGGGAATTGAAGACCCAAAGTAAGCATCCAATTGCCATTTTATCATGAACAACATTATTATTACTCATACAATATTATTATTTTTTTCCTGTAGTCATGTACAGAATGTGAGAGTTGGACCATAAAGAAGGCTGAGTGCCAAAGAATTGATATTTTTGAATTGTGGTGCTGGAGAAGACTCCTGAGAGTCCCTTGGATTGCAAGGAGATGAAACCAGCCGATCCTAAAGAAATCAACCTTGAATATTCATTGGAAGGACTGAAGCTGAAGTTGAAGCTTTAATACTTTAGCCACCTGATGCAAAGAGCCAATTCATTGGAAATGACTGTAATGTTGGGAAATATTGAGGGCAGGAGGAGAAGGGGACTACAGAGGATGAGATGGTTGGATAGCATCATTGACACAATGGAAGTGAGTGAGCAAACTCCAGAAGATAGTTAAGGACAGGGAAGCATGGTGTGCTGCAGACCATGGGGTCACAGAGTCAAATATGACTTAGCAAAGGAAAAAAACAACAATATTATTAAATGGTTTCCCAGATGGCACTAATGATAAAAGAATCCACCTGCCAATGCTGGACACTCAAGAGATGTGGGTTTGATCCCTAGGTTGGGAAGATCCCTGGAGAAGGGAATGGATACCCACTCCAATATTCTTACCTGAAGAATTTCATGGACAGAGGAGCTTGGTGAGCTACAGTCCATGGGGTCACAAAGAGTCAGACACGACTCAGCGACTAACACTCTTTCACTTCAACTATTGGAAGATACTTCTTTACCGAAAACTACTTCCTGATGTTATCCTGCCTCCTAAAACATATGGAATTTGATCACTTCCTCTTTCCTGAGCCTGCCTTTTGGATATTTGTATATAGTAATCAGGTGACCCCCCAGTCTCCATCTGGCCAGGTGCCCATGACTCCAGAGTGGACACCAGGCAAGGTGACCCACAGGCACCACCCATGACTCCAGAGTGGGCACCAGGCAGGGAGGCCCAGGGGTACCACCCATGACTCCAAAGTGGACACCAGGCAGGGAGGCCCACTGGGCACCACCCACGACTCCAGAGTGGACACCTGGCAGGGAGGACCATGGGCACCACCCATGACTCCAGAGTAGACACCAGGCAGGGAGACCCACTGGGCACCACCCATGACTCCAAAGTGGAACCCGACAGGGAGGCCCTGGGCACTGGCACGAGGATGAGGCCCCTGTAGCCTGATGGGCATGTGCCAGTCCGTCAGCCTTAATCCCAGCAGTGACGGTGAGGCAACCACTGCCCTTGGTGTTGGTGGGGCAGGCACTGTCTTGCTGAGTGAAGGCACAGCACACAGGGGGCTTCGTCTTCTCTGAGATGAATCTGGAAGAGATTATGGAGAGATGTTGGCACCAAGAGAGAAGCTGCCTCTCACATGGCAACCCTTCCCTAGGTATGAACATGATTTTAGCGTCAAGGCAAAACCTTGGAAATGATCAACTCCCTATCCTGGTTACAGAAGGACGTGTTTACACAAAGACAGTCATGAACACTCTTTGCCCCAGACACCGTTATACCAAAATAATGATGATATTGACCTGAATGGCAGTGTGTAAATATGGTTATCAGCCACGTGGGATGAGGGCAGCTTTCTCTTTCTACCTGATACTGTCTTAAGACTGTGTCCCTTTGGAGAACCATGTTAAAGTTTAATTTAGCTTAATACAAGATAAACCGCTGAGACAAGAAGGACTCGTCGAGCATCTGCTGGCTGAGGAGCTGTCCTGGAAGCTGGCCATCTCCCAGGACGCAGGGCACTTGGCCTTCCTGTTCCTCCCGTGACCCCATGCCACACCACAACTCCTCCCCACCTCCATCCTTTAATGAGAATCTCACTGAAAGACTCGGACCCAGAGCCAGTCCGTGTGGAGGCCAGCATTTCTCGTCCCATCAACAAATCTCATGCCATCTGTGGCTTCACTGAAGGTCGTATGTGGAACCAGTTTGGAGATCGTTCCCCGTCTATCTGGTTGGTTTGCACCAAGTCATTGTGGGCGTCTTTGTCCACTGTTGGCCAGGGCTTGCTAAATACCAGTTTTCCAGTTACTCATTTCTCTGGCAAAGCGATGACGTCACTTCCTCTGACTCTTCACTAAACTTGACTCACATCCCTCCTGGTTCATCCTACATGATGCTAAATGCCAGAAAATAGCGAATAATAGCAAAATAGAAAGTGATGGGCAAAGAACAGTTAAACGGCGTTTATAGCCACAGGCAAGATACCCACGGAGTATAGCTGCTACACGTTTACGTCTGCAGATGCCTGTGTGGGCAGACACGTCGCCCACAGCGGTGCCCAGACCACACCTCCACATGAGGTCAAGTTTAGCCTCAAAGTGAACCGTGCGATGTGTGTTCCGTGGGTGTGGCCTTGGGTAAGCACATGGCTTATTCCCGAGCAGACTCCGCGAATGCGGTCCTGTCTACGGCTGCGGAGCTGAGAGCCACGCTGTCTTCCCTCCGCCTTGCCTCTCTGTCTGCTGTTCGCAGTCTCTTTTCCTCCAACATTCTCCCTCCATCCCCCAAACCCCAGGGCAGCTCTGCCGGATCCTGATCCACACCGCCCCTGCATCTGTCTCTGGATTCCCCTCTGGAGGGCTTCTATGGCAAAGCAATGAGGTGGCAGGGATTATTTTTCTGCTTATTGATGAGCCCCTTTCTGGTTTCTCTGGGCTCTCTGTCTGGTTAGGAGGGGCCAGCAGGCTGCCCTGCGACACGTGTACTTGGCGGCTGGGCCATGGGAACCGCACTCTGCTGGGTCTGGAGTCACAGGTTCCAAGTCACGGCTTCCAGTGTCCTCTGTCTTCCAAGTGCTGACATATAGCTCCTGAAAATTAGTGCATGGTTCCATGTGGCTTCCTGAAATATCATCAGAAGTGAAGTGAAAGTTGCTCAGTCATGTTCGACTCTTTGGGACCCCATGGACTACAGCCCATGGACTTCTCCAGGCCACAATACTAGAGAGGGTAGCTTTTCCCTTCTCCAGGGGATCCTCCCAACCCAGGGATCAAACCCAGGTCTCCTGCATTACAGGCGGATTCTTTAACAGCTGAGCCACAAGGGAAGCCCAAGAATACTGGAGTGGGTAGCCTATTCCTTCTCCAGCGGATGTTCCTGACCCAGGAATAGAACTGGAGTCTCCTGCATTGTAGGTGGATTTTTTTTTTTTTTAACCAACCAAACTATTAGGGAAGCCTGAAATGTCATCACAAAGTGTTTTATAAATCAGAGAATTTGGTAGCATCCCTGAATCGTGTCATCCTGTCTCTCTAAAGAGAGGTGGTCTTGTCGGGCTGCGGGCTGGAAGGAGCAGTGGAGTATTGGGAAGCCAGCCTCGGCCGCTGAATGAACAGGACAGTGAATGCAGGGTCTGCTCTTGGCTGTGGGGTATGTGGCGTTTACCTGGGTCTGGTCTGTTACACACACTGTTCGCAGACCCGTACAGCCAGTTCTGCAGTTCATTTCTAGAATCACATTGGTAGAACAAAGCTGTCATATTTAGTGGCATTTTGTTACAACCATTATTTCACTTAAGTTCAGACATCTCTTTGCAAAATCAGATCCTACTTTAAAAAATTGCCTTGTTTTGCAACATTAAACTAAATGACAAGCCGGAGAGGGAGGAAAATAAAATTGATGAGTAGCCACGGGTTGAGGCAAGCTCTCCTTCAAGTTCAGAAGTGAAGACTTAAGGCAGAAGGGGCTGTCACCTTTCTTATAAACAAGACTGTGGTTTGGAATGTGGTGCAGTTATTTCCAAGGAAGTTATGCTCATTGAAAGCAGAGCCTGCAGCCAGGTCGGGGTGATAGGGCAGAGGCGGGGAGGGCAGGGAGCTGCCTGCTCCATCACATCCCCTGGTGCCGGTGCCTGGTCCATGCCCACTTGGCACAAGGGCTGACCACTGCCTCCCCCAGGGCCCCTGGCCTGCACTGACCTTTGTCCTTTGTCCTTGCACTGATCTAGCTACTTGACTTCAGACAGACACGACCTGTATCTGAGGCCAGCTTCTAAGAGAGAAAAGATAACCCATTGAGTCTAAATCTTTCCTTTCCCCACTTCTACAGACTCTTACAGAGAGAAGGAGTGGGCTTTACCAGGAAAGGCACAGCCCCGCCCTAACACTGGGAAGGACCACAGCTTGTGCGAGAACCCACCGGCTCTTGGGTCTCCTGGGATTTGGGGGAGAAGGTGCCTATTTTTCACGAACCTCTCCAGTCTAGACTCTCTCTATGAAACTCACCAACTGTTCTGTTTCAGGTTCCACTCCTTGTCTGCTTCCCACTTTCAAGCTGGGTGGGGGGGTCACTGTGGAGATGGAATTCCAGACACACTTCATGAGGGGCTGAGATGGGACTTCCCTGGAGGTCCAGTGGTTCAGACTGCCTTCCAGTGCCCAGGGTGAGGGTTTGATCCCTGGTCAGGAAACTAAGATCCCACATGCCTCACAGCCAAACTGCCCCCCTCCTCCCCGCCCCCGCTTACTCAGCCATTAAAAAGAAAACATTTGAATCAGTTCTAATGAGGTGGATGAAACTGGAGCCTATTATACAGAGTGAAGTAAGCCAGAAGGAAAAACACCAATACAGTATAATAACGCATATATATGGAATTTAGAAAGATGGTAACAATAACCCTGTGTACAAGACAGCAAAAGAGACACTGATGTATAGAACAGTCTTATGGACTCTATGGGAGAGGTAGAGGGTGGGAAGATTTGGGAGAATGGCATTGAAACATGTAAAATATCATGTATGAAACGAGATGCCAGTCCAGGTTCGAGGCACGATACTGGATGCTCGGGGCTAGTGCACTGGGACGACCCAGAGGGATGGTATGGGGAGGGAGGAGGGAGGAGGGTTCAGGATGGGGAACACATGTATACCTGTGGTGGATTCATTTTGATATTTGGCAAAACTAATACAATTATGTAAAGTTTAAAAATAAAATAAAATTAAAAAAAAAAAAGTAATACTGTAACACATTCAATAAAGACCTAAAAAAAGAGAGGCAGAGACAGTGATCACATTTATTCATTCTCACGGGAGGGTCTTCATTTGGAGCCGTTGTTAGAAGCAGGGGCCAGTGAGCCTGTCCTGTAAAGGAGGGGGAGGAAGTCTTCTAGGTTCCCTAGACTGCCCGATCTCTGGTGCATTTCGCAGCCACAGCGCTTGAGGTCTTAGGTGCTGTGTGTTGCCGAGGACTGCTGTGTTCCCATAAAACTTTATTCACAGCATCGGGCTGCACCCATCGGGGCTGGTTTGCAGCCCGGCGCACAGACGCCTGTGTTGAAGGCTAAGAGGACAGAAAGCAGGGCCTGCAGGCAGGGGGTTTGTGGCGGGCATGGAGGGCTGCCTTGGTGGACAAAGAGTGTGATGTGAGACTTGGGTACTTAATTCACCCCAAGACGACAGGCCTAGCAGAGCCTTGAGGAGCGGTGGCCAGATCGTGGCTGAGACAAAACCTGTCACCATCTCTCCTTTGAGATCATCCAGGGATGATTCTAAACTGTTGGGAGGGAAGGGAAGAAAACCTACATGTGGCCGGTGGAGTCAGCCTGTGGGCCTTGTGGGGAGGACTTTGCCAACCTATTTACGGGAGGCAAAAGTAGGGCTCCGACGGGTGGAATAAATTCTCCACGGCACTTTCCTAGCGTTCTTTCCTCTGAGGCCCAGAGCTGTGAGGATCATCTAGAACTCTCCGCAGCCCCAAGCCCAGGTCTCTGCTGGTCTTGGGTGCCTGTCCCTGCTGTGGGAGACGTCTCTTCTCTCCACTGCCCCCGGGCCCGCCACCCCCTCTCTACGGGCCCGGCCCCTGCTCCGTCTCCCGTCTCCAGGCTGCATGTCCCAGGTTCAGATTTGGCCATGGGGGAGACAAAAGGGGCCTGGGTGCCTCTCCTGGTCTCTAATGGGAGCTGGGCCTTCTCTGTGGTTCCAGCGCCTGGGGCGACTCCACCTTGGGTTTGGGAAACACAAGTCTCCCCTCGCCCCCATGATGACCCTCTGGCCTCCCGGAATGGCTTTCTGCTCTCTCAAATTTCCAGTCAGCCTCAATGTCCCCTATTTGACTTTAAAGTAACACTACTACTTACGGACTAATTTTCTCCATTTTTGCACTGGTTTGACTCTGCCTGATACAGGATCTCTTATCTTAAGCCCCACTTAATTGTAAATATATTACGTTTTCAAGTAACATCTGCTTTTTAGGTCAAACCCTTAACCCAAAGGAGTGAATTCAATATCCCGTGTCTGGTCTGTTTGTGTGTGTGTGTGTGTGTGTGCTCACTCTTAATCAGATGGTGGGATGCTGCTCTCTGTTCACTGTTGCTGGGGGCCAAAAAAGTCCAGTAAAGGCAGCTAAAGGGCTTCCCTGGTGACTCAGATGGTAAAAAATCCACCCGCAACGCAAGAGACCCGGGTTCGATCTCTTGGTTGGGAAGATCCCTTGGAGAAGGGAATGGCAACCCACTCCAGGATTCTCGTGTGGAGAATTCCATGGACAGAGGAGCCTGGCGGGCTACGGTCCATGGGGTTGCAGAGTCAGACTGACTGAGCAACTAACACTTCGGCTTCATGTTTAAAGGCGGCTAAAGGTTGATCCATTTGGTCTTTACCCTACTGGAGAGAAGGAGAGAGAGAAGAGGGAGAGAAAGAACAGGCGGGCTGGCGGGGGGCGGGGAGGAGCCGGCTTTTTTTTTCTTTCTCGAGAAAGTGAATAATGTCATCGTTGATTTAATTAGCAAATTCTAGATGTGCTGACAAAGGAGATTTCTGGGGAGATGCACTGGGTTGTGTCAATGCTCTAAATGAATAGGCAGTGCCGAGTTCCTGGTAATCACAGACGAACAACAGCAATCGCCAAACCTCAAACAGTGCATAAATCAATTTGCTGGGAATTAACCACTCGCTTCAAAATTAGGGGTTACTTGACAGGGTTTCAGTGATTAGGTTGTCAGGGACCTGTATTTCTAGCTGGGATTTATCTATCACTGATCCAAGCACATCCCCTCCTGGGCTGCAGACTGACTGCCGTCACCAGCCAGTGGGCCACGGTGGTGCCAGTGCCCAGGAGGGGCTCACGGCCTTCCTGCGGGACAGGGCAGGGGCCCCCTTGTCAAAGGGAAGACGTGGTCCTGCCACTCTTTCAAGATGCCCCCAACGGGAGTGGGAGGACGTGATGGAGGGGTGTGTTTCAGGCACTTTCACAGGTCACATGACCCTTTGATACACATAGAGCCCAACACTCGTGAAATGAGAAGATGCCTGAGAGCATACTGCTGCTCAGAGACATTCATGAAAAGCAGCAGGACTCAGGTCACCAGGCCCTGGGGCTGCCTACAGGTGGGGTCAGGGGTCAGGAGTGGGTCCTTCTGACTGCTGGGCCAGGGGGAGAAGGGAGGGGCAGCTGCGATCCAGTCCTCGGGCTGGATTGGGTGCCAGCTGGGGGAGCAGAGGCCTTTGGGTCAGACTTCTCATCTGACATGTCAATTCTGTCATCCAAGCCTTCAAAGACTTTCCTTGGCCACTTAGAATCACCCTCCCACCTGGCAGCTCCCTGCCCTGTAAGAACAATACAGAGGTTCTGTCCTATGTAACATGTTGTATCCTTGCTCTTTGTTGAAAGGGGCCCAGAGGGCAACCCGGCGAGAGTCCCACCCCAGGGACGCTCAGGCGCGTGGTCACCAGGGCCTCTGAGCACCCACCTCACTCGTCTGCCCTTCCTTCTTCTTGTTGGACGTTTCTGGAAGGAGTTTTCACACTCCATTCAATTTGCCTTCCTCCAACAGGACACTGGACATGGAACAACAGACTGGTTCCAAATAGGAAAAGGAGTACGTCAAGGCTGTATATTGTCACCCTGCTTATTTAACCTATATGCAGAGTACATCATGAGAAATGCTGGGCTGGAGGAAGCATAAGCTGGAATCAAGATTGCAGGAAGAAATATCAATCACCTCAGATATGCAGATGGCACCATCCTTATGGCAGAAAGTGAAGAAGAACTAAAGAGCTTCTTGATGAAAATGAAAGAGAAGAGTGAAAAAGTTGGCTTAAAGCTCAACATTCAGAAAACTAAGATCATGGCATCTGGTCTCATCACTTCATGGCAAATAGATGGGGAAACAGTGGAAATGGTGAGAGACTTTATTTTTGGGGGCTCCAAAATCACTGCAGATGGTGACTGCAGCCATGAAATTAAAAGACGCTTACTCCTTGGAAGAAAAGCTATGACCAACCTAGATAGCATATTAAAAAACAGCAACATTACTTTGCCAACAAAGGTCTGTCTAGTCAAGGCTATGGTTTTTCCAATAGTCATGTATGGATGTGAGAGTTGGACCACAAAGAAAGCTGAGCACCGAAGTATTGATGCTTTAGAACTGTGGGGTTGGAGAAGACTCTTGAGAGTCCCTTCAACTGCAAGGAGATCCAAGCAGTATATCCTAAAGGAAATCAGTCCTGAGTGTTCATTGGAAGGACTGATGTTGAAGCTGAAGCGCCAATACTTTGGCCACCTGATGCAAAGAGCTGACTCATTTGAAAAGACCCCGATGCTGGGAAAGATTGAGGGCAGGAGGAGAAGGTGTCAACAGAGGATGAGATGGTTGGATGGCATCACTGACTCAATGGACATGAGTTTGGGTAAACTTGGGGAGTTGGTGATGGACAGGGAAGCCTGGTGTGCTGCAGTCCATGGGGTTGCAAAGAGTCAGGCACGACTGAGCGACTGAACTGAACTGAACTGTACTGAATGGGTGGCACTTCCTCTTCATTGAATTGACCTCAAAAATCACAGAGCTCTAGGTATCTCCAAAAAATCCCACTGGACTCTAGGACACCTGGTCTGAGCACTGCAGAGTCAGCTGAAATGGGAGGAGCTCACAGAACTGAAGGAAGAAGGCAACGGCCCTCTTTAGATCACTAGAGAACATTGTGGCTTTAACCAAGCACCCAGAGTATTTCCTTTATGGTGACAGTTCTCGTATGAATCACGCTTCATGTCCTGTCTCTTCCTGTTCATCTATTGTGCGTTAATTAATCAATAAAGCCCTTCTGATATCTTCAAGGGACAAATGTTTACGCGATTGTTCTTTCTCACTTAAAAACCAAAACAGACCCATCGATTTCCATGACTTTATTCCCCCTTCCCGAAGTCCTCTTCACTGTAGCCACATCTATGGTCTATCAGGGACAGTATTTCACAGTCTCTAAGCTACTTTTTACAAAACAGCTTTATTGAAAGTATACTTTACATTCTCTAAAGTTCACCTGTTTGAAGAATATAACTCAATAAATTTTAGAAAATTTACAGAATTGTGCAACTGTCACAATAATCTAACTCAAACTATTTTCATCACCCCTCAAAAAAACTCTGTACCATTGCCAATCATCCCCATTTTCTCTCTTCCCCACAGAAGCCCCAGCAACCACTGCTCTAGCTCCTTTCTCTACAGATTTGGACATTGATAGATTCTGGACTTTTCATATCGATGGAATCATACAACATAGGGTCTTTTGAGACTGGTTTCTTTCATGTAGTGTGATGTTTTTGAGGTTCATCCATGTTGAAACATGTCATCCTTCATTCCTTTTCATGGGCGAGTAGTATTCCACGGTGTGGAGTACTTTTGTACTGTGTCTGTTTATCCACCCCACAGGTGACAGGCATTTGGGCCATTCCCAATTTATGCTACTATCTTGCACCCGGGTCTGAGTGTATGACTAGGTCCATGTTACAGATTACTCTTTCTCCGTCAGAGACCTGTGAAGCTTGTCTCTTTCCAGGTGGCTCAGAGGTCCTCAGAGATATGGTTATTGGAGACATTATCCTCTCTAGTCCAAATTTCCTCTAGATAATCCTCTTCCTGTCTCTTCAAATTGTGCCTGTCATTAAATCAGTCAACCAGTGGAAATTTTTATATAATAAAGCAAGCAGGTAAAAACCTGCTTGGTTTGAATTTGGTCAGAGAAATGAACAAACACAATTGACGTAACCATCCCTGGAAGACCTGACCCTAAGCTCACTTCTGCTTCTTCATGTGCTCAAGTCTGCCCAAAGACAAAGTGGACCTTCTCGTAAATTCTGACTGCAGAGTATCTCTAAGGCAGCAAGCTTTTCAAACTCAAGACAGTGGGTCCTCCTGCTGGTTTCGAACCTATGGTTTTCTTTACCACCTGCTTCAGCTCTGCATTCAGACACTGGGCTCCCATCCAGCTTTTAAGGAAGATGGTCATATTTATTATCATCTAGGTTAAGTTTGGTAGGACCTGCAAACTTGTCTAGTAAGGGAAATAAAACCTATCTGGGGGTCATTACTGCATTTGGGGGAGTTGAATGTTTGGAAAATGTCCGTGAGGTGTCTCCTCACATCTAATGGGGAAGGCGCTGGATCAAGTGGAGTGCACATGTGAATTTAGGGGATCTGTCCCCACAAAGCTCCTCACAGAGCTCCACCTCCTGTGTCACTAATATGGCCTTCCTCTGTGCACTCTGTTTTCTGGACCACCTGTTTGCTCCCCCTGGAAGATCTCTAAAGCGAGTCTAGAATGTTCTCTGCCCCACGGGGGGGGCAGGAAACAAGGCACGCAACAGTTCCTGAACACGGGGTTCTGCTTTTTGTCTGTTTTCCATAATCATGGAAGTCATGGCGGGAAATCCCCTGTGAAGGCACGTGCTCCCTCCCCCTCCACAGATCTCCAAGGGAGGACTTCCTGCTCCAAAATCAACCTTGGGGATGTGGACGCCTCCTTTCTGTGGAAGGATCTCTTCTCTCGTGATGAAAATGGCTTCAGGAACAAAAATGGCTCCAAAATGAAGCCATTCTCATGACAAAGGCTGTAATGAGGACAAAAAATGGCACACAATCAATTTATTCTCACGACAACCTTAAGATCGTAATGAGGACAAGAAAAACAGTCTGAAATTTATCAATTCTTGTGACAACCTTGAGACAGTAATGAAAGCAGCAAATGGTCTGAAA
>NC_091640.1:1917500-1932500 GCF_027580195.1 Bos mutus | reverse complement strand
GGGCTACAGTCCATGGGGTCGCAAAAGAGTCAGACATGACTTAGCGACTAAACAGTAACATCAAGTATCATTGTCATAAACATCTGTAATCTCTACATTATTATTTGATTGAATAGCATTGGTTTAACTGTTTTCCAGTCTTTGAATGTTTAGATTATTTCAGGGAACCAAAGAAATTCTTTTCCACTTGAAACTCTTCATTTGACTGGATTATTTCTTTAGGAAACGGTCCCACGCTTTAGAGAATTACAACACAGGCTCGCAGCAGTTTGACTGCACAGTGATGGAGCACAGGGGCTTGGATTTAGACAGACCCGGCATCTCCATTTACTTGCTGTGAGATACAGAATGAGGTGTTTAACCAATCGAAACCCCAATCTCCTCACCCACAGAAGCAGGATAGTATTAGTACTAACCTCATAAGCCTGCGAAAATTAAATGAGATGATGCATGCAACTAATCACACATTCCCTATGATTAGAAATTATTCAGAAAATGATCACTATTTATAAGAAAGTACTTTACGGAAGGACTCTACCAATTACATACTGCTGCTAGCAATGACTGTACGAAACCACGTGACTCTGCCAGTGTGACGGTCTAGAATAAGGCTGCACGGAAGGACCCGGCTCAGTGCAGTGTATTCCTGGTCACTGAAAATCCAGGGCCCCCACCGGATTGTATCAAAACGTTTTGTGTTCACTCACATCATGAATCAGAAGCTCTCAGGGTGCTTCTAGGAAAATGCCCTTTCCACAAAACGCCCAACTATATTTTTTATTTGTTTGTGAAATATGTGTATTGTAGCTGCCTTTCTGTTAGAACATGATTGAGAGCTGAAAAAGAAGGGTGAGTTCCCAGCAAAGGTGGGCTTGCTCCTGCATCGTGTCTCTGGCTGTACTGAGACATAATTGACACGTATCACTGTGCAGGCTTAAGGTGTACAACATGACGGTTTGATGTATACTGTGAAATGATTACCATGATAATGTAGTTAACAACTCCGCCACCTCATACAGTTACCATTGCCTGTGTTGAGAACATTAAAGTTTTACTCTTTTAGCAACATTCAAGTGTATACAGTATTTTTAACTATTGTCACCATGCTGTCCATTGATCCCCAGAACTTATTCCTCCTGTGACTAGAGCTCTGTAGCTTTTTTCAAATGTCTTTCCATTCCCCCAACCCCAGAATGCCCTCGACCACCAGGCACTTCTTTGTTTCCACGAATTCATCTTCTGTAGATTCCAAGCACAGGTGTGGTCCCAAGGCAACCTGTGTGAGTGATTCATAACAACCTCTCGCGGGTGCTGGCCGTCAACCATCTGTGATGCACTCTCCCACCGCTTCAGCTCAAGAACCCTCTGTGCTCTCCTAAGAGGCATTCTGATTTTCTTGTGCAACAGCACAGAATATTGAAGCCCCAAAGAGTACATGTCTTTCCAGAGTCACTAAGGTAGAAAATGGCTACCTTTCATCATGTGGCTTGCGTAGAAAATCAAAGAAAGTGTGTTAATTTTTAGCCCATTGAGTCATAGAAATGAGGCACATTTAACTAACATAAACAAAAACTACAGCACTAGCCTGGGGTCTTTTCCTGAGCCCTTCCATCTTAGTTTGTGATGCTAATAGACTTACCGTAAGAGGAAGGAAACTGGAAAGTAATATTTTGTCCCTACAGCAGTTGATGGGAATGTCCAGCACCGCTTGCTTCAACAGGGGGAGGGTGATGGCCAGTCGCTCAGTGGTGTCTGACTCTTTGCCACCCTATGGACTGTAGCCCACCACGCTCCTCTGTCCATGGGATTTTCCAGGCAAGAATACTGGAGTGGGTTGCCATTTCCTCCTCCAGGGGATCTTCCTGACCCAGGGATGCATCCCGGGTCTCCTGCATTGGCAGGTGGGTTCTTTACCATCTGAGCCACGTGGGAAGTTTTCATTTACAGCCAGCATGAGAGGCCTGTAGATGAAAGGCCAGGGGGCTTTGCTCTTCCTCTCAACTTTGACATCCTGTGAATCCTCAATTCTTCCCTAAACAGAAATTCCAAAAAAGCAGGCCCACACCCTAATTTCATGGGGGAGAAAAAGTAGCAAATCCTCCTAGCAACGCCTGTTCTTTATAGTGAAGGCAGCTTGTCTGTGACGTCATTAGACCGATGTCACAGAATAGAATGTAGGCACGCTCTTTTTCTTCTCAGCCAGCAGCATGACCCCCAGATGACGAGACATGTCAGAATCATGTCCCTGAAACAAGTCCAAGTGGTTTTCTCTGTGCCCTGCTTACTAAGACAGGCGAGTGAGGTCATACTTTTAGAAAGATATCCAGCTTTGAGAATTGAAACTCAAGGAGGATTTTCATCAATTCGACTAACGAGAAACATCTGTTGATAAATGTCTTAGCCCTTTCAGGCTGCTATAACAAATTCCCACAAACTGGGGCGAGGGTGGGGGGTGGTGTGTAAACAAGAGACATTCGTTTCTTATGGTCCTGGAGGCTGGACATCCAATGTCAAAGCTCAGCGTGGTCACCAGCTGGTGAAGGCCTTCTTCCATCCCGCTTCATGGCCAGTGATGTCTCATTCTGCCACGTGCAGCGGGAGAGACAAGCCCCATGGGTCTCTCTGCTGCTAAGTCGCTTCAGTCGTGTCTGACTCTGTGTGACCCCATAGACAGCTGCCCACCAGGCTTCCCTGTCCCTGGGATTTTCCAGGCAAGAACACTGGAATGGGTTGCCATTTCCTTCTCCAATGCATGCAAGTAAAAAGTGAAAGTGAAGTCGCTCAGCTGTGTCCGACTCTTAGCGACCCCATGGACTACAGCCCACCAGGCTCCTCCGTCCATGGGATTTTCCAGGCAAGAGTACTGGAGTGGGATGCCATTGCCTTCTCCTGGGTCTCTCTTATAAAGGTGCTAATCCGCCCCTGAGGGCTGTGGCCCCACCACCCAACCACCTCCTAACACAATCCCATTACGGTTCCGCTTCAACACGTGAATCTGGAGGGGCACGCACATCCACACAATAGTAACAAATCGACTCAGGTTCTGGAGCATTTGTGGTTTAGAATCTTCCTTGTATTGTTCATCTATTCATTTTTTATGAATTCGTTTTTATTATCTTATTCTATTGTTTCTATTTCTTGGCTTGAGTTTATTAATGCCCCCATCCTTTCCCCCCCTTTTTTAATCATGGTGCTTACATGCTGACAAAGCAGTCCCTTTCTTGCCTAATTTTATAAACTGTTCAGCCGTGCCCTTATTCACTGTTTTCTCTTAATTATGTATTCTTGTTAACCTCTGTATGCATTCAAAGTTACAGATTGCCATTGACA
The DNA here is from genome assembly GCF_027580195.1 of Bos mutus. NCBI lineage: Eukaryota > Metazoa > Chordata > Mammalia > Artiodactyla > Bovidae > Bos > Bos mutus. The sequence goes on along the minus strand of NC_091640.1, from coordinate 1,929,170 downwards.
CAGTATTAATTAAAACATATAATTTATGACATTGGAGCTTGAAATTAATAAGTGACAACACAATTACATGGTTTGCCTAATTGTCCTTTAGTAATATAAAGATTGACATTGGAAGCTGCATTAGGAGCTAAAAGCACTCATAAACTCACAATAGCTTTGAAAGTAATCACAAGAGAATCTAAAGAAACCGGCCCCATTTCAAGGGACGGAATACTGGGCAGTTAAGTGGGAGGGCAATGATCTTTTCTCTTTTCATTAACAGTTTAAATCTATGGAGGAAAAGTTCATTTTAATAATTAAAAAGTAGATTATATTATATTTAATTTGTATTGCACAAAACTTTGAATAAATTAAGAACATAGCCCTTTGCCCTTTGGATGTCTTTTTTTTTTTCTAATTTTATTTTATTTTTAAACTTTACATAATTGTATTAGTTTTGCCAATTTCATCTTTGTCACTTTCTGTCTTTAATTTCATCTTTGTCACTTTCTGTGTTCTTTTGACTTCCTTGCCCACATTACTCTTTCATAATCAGATTGAAGGAATTCTAAACATGTTCTGTTTCTGACTGATGACCTTCAAATCCAGTAATTTGACATGGTGTCACCATCCATTCAATGCACAGTCTTATTTTCTAGAATATTTCTCATGACACCAAAATAAGTCAGGACTTGTATGCATTGCTTAGTTCAAGTACTATCTCAGCCAAGCACAGTTTGTTACTGAGCTTAGAGATGACCTTCCAGAGGCGAACATCCTCACTGAAATATCGCCGTAGCCCTGGCGGCTCAGTGGTGCACTTTTTAAAAAGCCCACAAATACAGAGCCAGTGGTGATTTCACTGGGCCTGAAAGAAAGGGCTATTGCAAAACTACATTTGTAGTTTACAACGTAAATTTTTGGTAAAAGTTTAGAATTTGGAAATTGAATGAGAAAGACCAATTCTTTTCTGATATTTAAAAAAGCATATGGTAAGAATGCAGTTTTTGTAATATCAGTAAGTTACCAACAAATACTTTGGGTTAATGTTTGTTTTGTCACACATACAGTAACATATACTCACGAAATACATGCTTATGCAGTATGGTGTGTGTGTGTTGTGTTTCTGTATGTGACATGCCCACGTTTCCTTTAATTTTGGAAAAACATATCAATTCTGGAACTCAATGTTGTGGTACAAATTATAGCAAACATTTCCTTCAAGTTTTCAGAATTTTTCCCTAAAAATATTCAAAGTAAAAAAATTAAAGAAGTGGAGGACTCTGGACTCGATGCAGAATCAAGCTGCCTGGAGTCAAATTGTGGATCTACTGCTCTGCTGTGACCCCAGACAAGACCAAAGTTCTCACCAGGTAATCATCTAGTGCACAGCTTGGCTTCAACTAAATTTACAAAGCTTTACCTTCATTTTCTATAAAAATTATTAATGCACATTTACTTCTATTGAATGGATAATCCATTCATTAAGCCTTTTAACAAATATTTGAGCAAAAAATGAAACACTGAAATATTTTAAATAGATAACCAATAAGGACCTACTATATAGCACAGGGCATACTGCGTAATACACTCCCATAACATAAATGGGAAAAGAATTTGAAAAAGAATATATATATTATGAAATTATATTATATATTATATTATGAAATAATATGTATATTATGAAATATATATATATGATGAAATTAAAGTTATATATATATAACTGAGTCACTTGGCTGTACACAGAATCTGACACAACATTGTTAATCAAGTATGCTCAATAGGAAATAAAATTAAATTTTTTCAAATAATAAACATGACCATAAGAAGAAAATGCAAGAATTTCACCTCTGTGTAGTTAGCCGAGAGAAATGAAACGTGTGATGCCACTGAGACTATAGCTCAGAAATTACATTACTATTACATTATATTATATGTATTATATATATTATATGTATTATAAATTACATTACTGCTATTACATGACCCCCCCCCAAAAAAGAAAGGTAGGATAAATCTCATAATCATCTGAGTGAAAATGCTCTTAACTTAGAAGGAAATATATAGTATTACATTTAACTTATTTGGAATTCTAAAACTAGCAAAGTTAACCTGTGATAGAAATAATCAAAGAGCCGTTGTTTCCATGGGGATCAGGGCAGGTACCAACCAGGAGAAGGCAGATAATTTGGGAGGGTGAGGGTAATGTTCTATATTTTGACAGGGTCTGAGTGACCTGGGTCTATGCATTTGCCAAACTTCAAAAATCTGCCTTTACAATTTGTTAATTAGTTGTATGTAAGTATTACCTCAAAAGAAAAATACAGTTATAAGCATGTGATACAGTCTCTGTTGTTGGTCAGTCACTCAGTCGTGTCCGATTCTTTGCAACCCCAAGGACTGCAGCATGCCAGGCTCCCCTGTCCTTCACTCTCTCCCAGACTTTGCTCAAACTAAAGTTCATTAAGACAGTGATACTACCTAACCGTCTAATTCTCAGTTGCCCCCTTCTTCTCCTACCCTCAGTCTTTCCCAGCATCAGGGTCTTTTCTACTGAGTTGGTTCTTCGCATCAGGTGGCCAAAGTATTGGAGCTTCAGCTTCAGTATCAGTCCTTCCAATGAATACTCAGGGTTGGTTTCCTTTAGGATTGACTGGTTTGATCTACATTGATAATACATTCTAGTTAATGATATAAATGCTAAAATATTTGTGAGGGGGGTATTAATGCGTTCCATGCATTTTGAAATGCTTCAAAACTAAGACAGCTCTATGGATTAGACATGTGATGAAGCCAATTTTGTAGAATGCTAACAGTAAAATCAAGTTGATGTGTGTTTAATCTGTTTTTTTACCTTATTTAAAAAAATTTTTATAAAAATATTTGAATAAAATTAGTAAAGCTATAAAAGTCATCTGATTTGTGGGATACGGTTGTTATGAATTATAAGTTGTGTTTAAAATAGAATCACTGCTGTCCCTTCCATGAGTTATTCTGATCTTTTGACTAATTTATGGATGATTTTGATTTGCCATGATGCTAAAAAAAGGAAGTTAAGATGCTTTTGCAGACACTTGACAGGAAAACACATAAAGTATTCATTTCTTCCAAATTTATTTTTATCCTTTAATGCACTATTACTATACAGAGATGAAACAATTTAAAATCAGTTAGAATAGAAATTTACTTAACACAATTACAATTTTTCTTTCTAAATCCAATGTGTATTCAACTGAGTTTTAGATTTCGTAAACCTTACTAGGAAACAAATACCCATTGGAAGTCTCAGAATAAGGAAGAATGAAAACACACTTGTGCCATATGTGAGCCAGTCTTTGTTTTTTAGACCTATAAGCTCTTAAATAATTTTAGTGCAAAAGGTGCAGGTAGGTTTTCCTCTGTTGAAGCACAAGTCCAGTTTTCTAAGACTTGGTCTGTCTTCCTAAACTTGATTTGGATGAGAGACCCCAGCAGAGTACGGGACGAGTGAGGGGAGAAGGACTAACGCATCCATCTATTTCAATATCTACACATTTACCTGTACACACACACACACACACACACACACACTGTATATACTCAGCCTTGGCGCTTCTACGCAGCCAGTAGCTGAAGTGATCTCCCATGGACCGCAGGCCCGTCAAGCACTACAGTTTCTACAATTTCATAGCAAATGAGAAACGTGGGATCTCGTGTTTAGAAAGAGGTTGAAGGAAAGGTAGGCAGATGTTGTCCAGTTGACACTCAACTCTTGTCTGTGATGTTCAAACCCGAGAAGCCCCTTTCTTACCACTCAGAGTCCACCTAACCCCCACGTTTAAGGTTGTGCTGCCCTCAGCTCCAGCATCCCTGTGTGTGTGAGTGTGAGCATGTGAGTGTGTGTGAACATGTGAGTGTGAGCATCTATGTAAGTGTGTGAGTATGCGAACATGTGCATGTGAGCATGGGTGTGTGACTGTGTGAGCATGGGTGTGTGACTGTGAACATGTGAGTATGAGCATGTGAGCATGTGTGTGTGAGTGTGTGAATATGTGAGTGTGTGTGAGCATGTGTGTGTCAGGGCCAGGACTACGGTGAGAGAGTGAAGCACTCACTTCATATGCAAAATTTAAGGGACATCAAAAACAACGGTTTAGGCAATATTTTAAGTAAATTTTAAATGGCTTTCCTGGTGGCTCAGATGGTTAAAGAATCTGCCTGCAATGTGGGAGACCTGGGTTCAGTCCCTGGGTTGGAAGGATCCCCTGGAGGAGGGCATGGCAACCCACTCCAATATTCTTGCCTGGAGAATCCCCATGGACAAGGAAGCCTGGCGGGCTACAATCCATGCAGTCACAGAGTCGCACACGACTGAGCAAAGAACACCTTCACTTTTCACTTTAAGTAAATTTTTAAAAATTAATGGAAAAAAATTCCAAGGTGAAAGAAATGATCAAAGCTTTAAAGAAAGGTTAGATTCCACCTGCACTTGCCTGACCCTCCTCCAGTCCCTGCCCAAGCCTGGGCCCCGGGCCAAATAAAAAACCGCTGACTTATATCTGCTGATTCAATTTTTGTAAATATTGCATTAAAATATTATTTGCTTTGATTACTGAAGGTTTTTGAGGGTTGACTCCCAGGGGCTTTGGGTGCCCCCTTAGATTATGCCCCTGGATCACCAGGGTCCCTGCGCTGGTGGGTGTGTGGGTAGAGTGGGTGTTAACAGGGCACCTAGCCCAGTCAGGGATGTTTCTTCCTACAGACACTGGTCGACTCTGCAGGTGCCCTGGCCCGGAGTGGGGGTGATGTGAGGGCTCCCTGCCTCCCAGGCAGAAAGTAGGACTTCAGTGTAGGAAGACATGGGGCAGTTGGAACATCTGTGGGGTGTGACATGGTCCTTATGGCATTTTTGGGTGGTCCTCCGGATGTCTGTGTGGAGCCCTGGGTGTGGTGGGCCCCGGGAAACCAGGGAAGCACACGGTCTCTGCAGGGACCGAGGCAGGAGTAGCTGGTGATTCAGACCGTGCAGTGGGGGCAGGGGCCCCGGGGGAGGCTGGATGTGTGTGTGTGTGGAGGTGACGGGTGTGCTAAGTACGGGGAGGATGTGCATGACCGATGTGTGTGGAGGGAGGGTCCGAGTGGCCACCTCGCGCCCTGAGTGAGTTGGGTGGTGCTTACCGTCTCTCCGCTCCTCCCACTCTCCCAAGGCCCTGAACTCCCTTTCCGGTTGTCCAAGAGCAGAGACCTACACGTTGCAGGCCACAACCATTGTTCCGCAACAGTTCGCCTGGATGGTTCTTTAGTCAGGAATCCTTTCAAACCATAGCGCTTGCTTTCAGGGCCCTAGAGCAGACATAAGACCAGCCTGTTTCCTGCTCTCATCAAAATGGCTAAATTCACGTCTTCAAAGTATTTACGAAGCACTATCATAATGACAACAGTGGATGAGCTGCCCCAAAGCACTCTAATGCTTTTCAAAGTGAGCTGAAGTCTAGCCTCCATGACCGTGACTCTGAAAGTGACATTGTAAAGTTAGTACAATGAACAATAGGTGCGTTTAGACGTTGAGAGATTCCGATGTTAAGCATTTAGCTCCTAGGGTTTTGGAGGATGGAGGAGGGGATTTTGGCCGCTCACACCTGGCTTGACCTGCTGAGCTGGGCTGAGGCAAAGCTTGTGTAATCCACACCCCTATCTGCTGGGTGAAGGGGTCCTAATCCCCCACTGCCGGCTGGTGGACAAGCTAATGTCACCTCCAACGGGAGGTTCCCTACCCCAAATGTCTTGCCTACAAATTATGTCATCTATCCATGACCAGAAGGTTGGATGTGAGGTTTGGTTTCCTAGGTGTGACATCACTTATCTGCTAACGAACAAGAAAGAAAGAAAGAGCCCTCCGAGTCATTGCAATGGAGCTTGGAAGAAGGATCACTGAGCTCAGCGATCTTTCCAAAAATTGGAATAAACGCTGACAACTTAATTTTCTCCCAGCATTTTCAACTCATGCAGTTTCTAGGGGAAAATATTCACCCTGAAATTCAAATTGCTCTGGAGCCTCACAAAACTGAATAAAATTCTACTGAGTAAAATAAAGGCTCCTGACTATGCAGTCACAGAGACACTACAAGCAAACGGTCCTCCAGTTGGCACTTGACTGTCAGGGGAGGAGCGGAGAAAGGAGATAGATGCAGGGAACTGCTTATAGATGTACAGGAGGCAGGGCCACAGCGAGTATTTTATCAACATCCATTTCCATGTCTTTACATCTCACCCTTTGTATGGTTCCCACAAAGAAGGAAGATGCAGCAAAGATCGTTGATTCTGTTAAAAAAAAAAAAAGCATCCAAATTTGGAGGAACATCAACACATCAGAGTCATCATATTTGATGAGGCCTATAATTTCCGTAGTTTGCTCTTTCTTTCTTTCTTTCTTCCCTCCCTCCTTCCCTTCCTCCTCTCTCCTTCTCTCCCTCCTTCCTTCCTTCTTCCCTCCCCTTCTTTCCTATACAAACTACAGAGATCAACACTCCTCTGAAAAGACAAGAGCGAAGAGAGAAGCAGCTCTAAACAGCCTTGTATCGAGGCTGTAACCCTGATGAATAATGTTGCTGTCATAACCGTGGGGATAATCTAATGCTGGCGATGAGCGACATGATAAATAACTTGTCAGGCGTGGGCAGCGGAGGAGTCGACGGAACTGCCCATGACAAGTTCTGAAATATTAATCTTCCATGAGATCTGGGCTGTGCTGGGAGGCAGATGAGCAGGGGGAAGTCAAATAACACAAAGTTTTCTTGTTGTTTTTGCTGAAAAGCGTTTTGTCTGTGAAGCAATGTCTCCAAGGTTTAAGGATGACTCCATTTTAGAGAAACATCTGAATCTTTTAAACGATGGAGAAATTCTCTCACTGAGGGCACGAGACCTGCCCTTTCTTTTCTTTCTCCCCACAGTTTGTTTTCATTCATCAAAATTTGATTTAAAGGAGGTATGTTAGTGTTGTAAATGTCTTATGGGAGGGATGAATTAATATGCCTTCTTTTTCCTATTAATAACCTTAGGCTTATGAAGGATGCTTAGACTTTAATATATAAGACAATAGCAAAAATATCTTTGTAGTCTATGAAATGGTGGGAATGGATTTCTATTTTTTGTATTTTAATGTAATATCGATAGTTACGGGGGCCCCCATTGTTTTTTATCTTGTCTTGGTCCAAATGCAATTATCACACAGGAAATAAAACTTCACCTATTAGATACATTTAGGTGAACAAGGGGAAGGGAGTATGGTGAGAGGGGAGAAGTTGTTAAAATAAAATTACTTATTTTCTGCCTTTTCCCACAAAAAGATCTGGAGTAGCTAAGAAGAATTCGTGTGATGAAAACTTAAATCTATAAAAGTGTTCATCAAAAGGGGGAAAGAAAAAATTTCTTTGGCTGCATATTTTCCATTTCTTATTGAAGTCTTATGCATTTTCTTCTGCTGCTAAGAGATTTGAGCCAGTGTGTATGAATACCAGCAATCAGGGGTTTTCCTGGAGGACCAGTGGCTAAGACTTCATGCTTACAATATAGGGGATGCAATTTCCCTGGCCAGGGAAATAAGATCCCACATGCCAAGGGGCATGGCCAAAAATAAATAAATAAAATAAGGATCCTAAGAGTGTGCAGAGGATCCTAAGAGTGGGTGATGACCAGGACGTGTGCAGAGGCTCCCTTGAGAACTCTGAGTATGAGCTCCCCTGGCAGCTGAAGTGTGAAGGCACAGCAAGGATTACTCCCTGAGCCTGTGTCTGTCCCGTGCATGTCCTGCAGCTCCACGGCATAGCACCATCCAGCCCCCCACTGCTGAGGGCCCCAGGCTGGTCTGGGGGGCCCCAGCTGGGTCTCAGGAGGTTTCCACAAATCCATACAGGAGCAGAGAGAGTGAAACTGAGTCAGCAGAGGCCGCTCTGTGTCTCTGGCCCTGGTATAGGTCAAGGCGGTCACGCTTGGATCTCTTGAATTGTGTCTTCAGGGCTTTTATGTGGATACAGAGTTCACTAGGCATTGAGGTTGACCGTGTCAGGAAAACTCTTTACAAATGAAGTACAACACTTCTAAGATATTTGGGGAGATGTTGGAGATGGTGATTTTGAAATGTATTTCCAAGACTTGATGCATCCGTCAAATGTTGAAAGCAACATGTATCTGGAAGGTGAGTGATGCAAGCCTACACACTCACGTGATGCAAATCCACGTCAAAGGAGACAGGAAGTCAGTGTCCTTGAAAACAGTGTAGGATTGCACAGGAGCTGGGTTTTAACTCTCTCCAACTGAGAGAAGAGGAATATTTGAGATGACTTTGCTCCATCCCTGTCAGAGCACAGGGAAATGTCAGATGTGAATCAGGAAAAAGTGTAGCTCATGTGTTTCCTGGGTCACCAGCGATCATCCAAAATGGAAGTTTAGGGGGATTTTTCTGAGAGTGAGACTGGCCGCAGAGGAATTAATCTGGTGGATTTTGCTCTATGTGGAGCCAAATCTGGTGGAGTTCTAAACCTCTTATAGATATGGATGTCATTGAAGGCCAGCAACTGATAAAGTGAATGAAAAACAGGACTGTTGTATCAGCTTGTCAGATGACTTCATGGCAAGGCCAGATGAGGACAGGTAGAAAGGAAGTGGGTTCCATGATCACCAGTTCTATGATATTAATTGTCCCCTGATCTCAGAAGCCAGTACAGAGAATTCTGACCAAGATTTACTGTGCAACATTAGATGCTATTTACTGATAAATGATGGGGCACTTCATTAGCTAATGTTGAAAAATCATGGTAGGCATAACAGAATTATTAGGGCTTGTGTAGAAATCCTATTCTATAATGAGTTATTACTGTAAAATAATAGCAGCAATATGTTACAATTAAGTACTCTGGAAAGGTGCTTTCCACGAGAAAGTTGTCAGCGTCTGAGTGATCTCCTGAACCGCTGCTCATTACAAATGAATTCTCTCAGCTGCCATCCATCAACACTCTACTTTCATTAACTAATTGAAGAAAACAGCAAAGTGGCTGGAACCTGCATTACTCTAAGTTATACAGAGCTATAAACCAGGAGCAGAATAACCATGGAGGGTTTTCTTTTCCTTCTTTGCTTTTTTTTTTTTTTTTAGTTATGCTAATGCCAGTGGCTGCTTGCTCACTGGGTCTCTCTACAGCCTGGCTCAGATATTCATGAGGTGAGCATTTGGTAATGCTCTGGAACCACATAGCCCTTCCTGCCCTGCCCCTCTTTCGAGTTCCTCCCCATAAACAGCTTGATTAAATAAAGTGCAATTAGGCATCCTTTCACCAGACCTTAATATCTGTGCATCAAATTGATTCTTTTTCACTTTGCTTTGGGTCACTCCTGTTAGACACATAAAGACAAATAAACAAACAGGATAGTACAGGACTGGTGGAGAACACTCGACGAGATGGAGACGCAAGTCTCCAGGAGCCATGGTGTCAGACTCTCAGGCACAAAACAAAGCATCAGAATTCTGTGTACGGATTATTTACATCTGTGTGCTTGACACTTTTGCTCCAAATGAGTCTTGGAGAAACTGATCAGAGTCATTCCAACTTTCCGGAGAATAAGCACATTTATGTAACATCGCGCGGAGGCAGCAGCTGGCACTTTCTGTGCCGCTGCTGAGAGTCACAGACACTTGCTGTACATGAGAAGACCTGCCCTCTTCAGGTAGAGAAGGACCTTGAGACTCACAGGTCAAGTTCAGGCTCACTCAACTCACGAAAGGTGATAGTGTCTGAACCCAGTCCTGGCTGGACCGCCCACATGGTTTCCTGAGCATAGCGTTAGCTGCTGTTGTTCAGTTGCCGACTCTTTGTGACCCCATGGACTGTAGCCCTCCAGGCTCCTCTGTCCATGGGATTCTCCAGGCAAGAATACTGAAGTGGGTTGCCTTTCCCTTCTCTTGGGGATCTTCTCGATCCAGGGATTGAACCCGCATCTCCTGTTTTGGCAGGCAGAGTCTTTACCACTGAGCCACTAGGGAAGCTTCAAGTGTTAACTTCTTCCCATGTAATCACTGACAGCCTTGTATTTTTGTTGTGGGAATTTAATTTTGAAACTGGAGTAAAAATGTCTGAGTTCACTCAGGAAGGACTGATGATTTCCCTTGCCTGACTGGAGCTTCAGTCATGTGGAGTGCAGTATCCTCGTATCGTCAAAAATCTTGAGAAAGGATATCAACAGTTTCTCCCAGGTAATATATTTTCAGTTGGTTGACAACAAGGCGATTTAACAAGGACAGCATGTGTGTCCCTGGTTAGAAAGATTGGGGCCTGCATGTGGATGTCTGGATTGATTTGATTTCCAACACCCTTATCTTAAAATGTTTAGGAACAGGGAAGTTTTATGATTGATGACTGAAATCCATGAAGTCACTGGGAAACAAGAGACAACTGCAACCTCATCTTCTTCCCAATCACTTCTGATACACACAGAATTGTTGTTGTAAATTTTAGACACTTTGGAATACTGAAAAGTAATTATTGACAGGTATTAATTTATGCCTGGAATGAAACACAAGAGATTTTATCATTGTCTGGGCAGTGGACCCCACTAGTAGAAATTAGTTGTGTTTCCTTTATGCCTTTAATAGTGTATTTATAAAAGAAATAAAAATCATAGGAGACCAGTTGGAAGAGTAGCATGGTATACAGATTTCTAAAATAACGGTCATATTTTTCTGGAATTAGGAATACACTACTTAATGTAAATAGTCTATTGACAGTCCAAAATAAAACTGGTGAGTAGGAATTATATACTTACTTGCTTAAATATGGGCTTTCCAATGGGGTATATTAAACCTCCCTACCTGTTTATTGACCAGAACTTCACTCACATCTCTTGATAAGTATTCCCTGTGCAGTATGCCAAAGGTGGTATTGGATTTGGGCTAAATTAGGGTAATAATTAAAAACATATTGCTTCCCAGCACAATTCCTCCAAGTTAAAATTATTGAATTTTATTTAAGTTTGGCCTAAAGAATGATGGACTGGTACTTTGAGAGGACAGGAGCTTTCTGTATTTACTAAAATTTTGTCGTGCATTGAAGTAGAATCATATTTAAGACGGGAGAAAATAGAGCTGTCCATAGACCAAAGTTGGCCTTATTGTTTGGTGACATGAGGTGTTATCGCTGTCAAAACTGCCAGTAAACGTCTAGGTGTCTGTTGTTCAGTCGCTCAGTTGTGTCTGACTCTTCATGAACCCCTGGGCTGCAGCACGCCAATGTTCCTGTCCTTCACCATCTCATGGAGTTTGCTGAAACTCATGTCTGTTGAGTCGATGATGCCATCCAACCATCTCATCCTCTGTCATCCCCTTCTCTGCCTGCCTTCAACCTTTCCCAGCATCAGGGTGTTTTCCAATGAGTTGGCTCTGTGCATCAGGTGGCCAAAGTATTGGAGCTTCAGCTTCAGCATCAGTCCTCCCAATGAATATTCAGGGTTTATTTCCTTTAGGATAGACTGGTGTGATCTCCTTGCTCTCCAAGGGACTCTCAAGAGCCTTCTCTAGCACCACCATTCAAAAGCATCAGTTCTTTGGTGCTCAGCTTTCTTTATGGTCCAACTCTCATATCCATACATGACTACTGGAAAAAACATGGCTTTGACTGTATGGACCTTTGCTGGCAAAGTGATGTCTCTGCTTTTTAATAT
>NC_091640.1:1862500-1912500 GCF_027580195.1 Bos mutus | reverse complement strand
ATCTGAATTCTATATTGCTTTACAGCTAAGCATTTCATTTTCTTTAGGTCAACTGTATATGGTAATTGCTTTTAACTTTTGTTCCCACATGTTTGTTGCTAGTATACGGAAATGGGATTGATTTTGCGTGTTGACTTTGTCTCCTGCCACGTTGCTAAAATCACGTATTATTTCTAGGACATTTTTGGAGGTTCCTTGGGATTTTTTTAAATGTGCATACACGTTTAGGATCATAATGTCTTCCTGTTGAATTAATCTTTCTATCCATGTGTAATATTCCTCTAGTCATTTTCTTCGTTCTAAAATTTTCTTTATTTTACATGAATGTAGCCACATCTTTGGGATGTATTTGCATGGTGTGTCAGTTTCCATCATTTTGCTTTCATATTATCCTTGCCATTGAATTTTATGTGTTTCTTCTGAGAGCATATCTTTTCCTTGTTTGCTATTTTAATTGGATTTTTAATTTACTCTGACCATCACTGCCTTTTCATTAGTATTATTTACACTTACTGTGATTGTTGATTTGTTAGGCCTTGAACCTGCCGTTTGCTTTCTTTCTGTTTCTACTCCCCGAGTTCTTGCTCCTGTGTTTCTTTTTCTTCCTCCTCTGTATTGCTTTTATCTTATTAAAAGTACTCCAGTTGTATTCATGCGTCGTGTTTTTGGTCTCACTGCTTTGCTCAGTACCCCTAGTGGTCGACCTGGGTATTGCAGCTCATCTGCAGCATACCCTCCAGGAAGGTGCCCGCGTCACTCTTCCCACTTATTAGACTGTGTGCCGAGCACCAGCCGGCGCTGTGATCTCGCGGCGTTCATCACGCATGGTTTAGAAACGCATGACTCGAAGGAGAGGCCATCGATTTACTTATACTCACGCTTCCTCTCGTTCTTCTTTCCTTCCCGATGCTCCCAGGACTTTTCTTTTGCCATTTCCTCTGATTTTAGAATTCTCTTCCCTGGTGGCAGTCATTCTTTAAGCGTGGGTCTGCTAGCAACAAATTCCCTTTGTTTTTTTTTTGTTGTTGTTGTTGTTTTCTTCTGAAAGTGTCTTTATTTCCCCTGAATTCCTGAAGGATTTTTTTTGCCCGACCTACTTCCTCCCTTTCTGCTGCTGCTGCTGCTAAGTCGCTTCAGTCGTGTCCAACTCTGTGCAACCCCATAGACTGCAGCCTACCAGGCTCCACCGTTCAGCCCTTGGGAAATGGCCCCACTGGCCTCCGGTGTCTGACACTGGAACTGGGATTCTGCAGATGGGGTTCTCCTTCCTGGCTGCTCTCGGGATGTTTCACTTTGCTAATTTTAAGAAGTTTAATTATGATGCATCTTAGTTTTGATAAACTCTCAGTTTTGAGTTTACTGTCTTTGGAGTTCATTCAGCTTATTAAATCTAGAGGTTTATTTACATCTTTTGCCAGATTGAGAAATTTTTTTCATTATTGTTTCTTCAAATATGCTGTTGGCCTTGCTCTCTCCTCTCTTCTGTGGACGTTTGGGATGAATGTTGGCTCTTTCCTTGCTGTCCCTCGGGCTCTGTTCATTTTGCTTCTTTATTCCATTTTCTCTCTGTTGTTCAGATTGGGTAAATCCTATTGATCTGGGCTCAAGTTCACTGATTCTATCCTCTGTCATCTCCACTCTGCTGTTGAGACCATCCTATGGGCTTTTTACTTTCAGTGATTGTATTTTTTAGCTTTATAATTTTTAGCCCACTATTTTTCAACGACTGATATCTCATTGCTGATAGGTTTCCATTTGTTTTAAGACAATTTTGTAATCAGTTGTTGAACTGTTTTTATGGCGACACCTTTAAATTTCCCCCCAGATACCCCTGTGGGATCATCTCAGCGGAGGGGACAGCTGAGTGTTTCTGCTGCATGTTGTGATTTTCAGTGGTTTCCTGGACACTCTGTCCCTTACATTAGGAGAGTCTTGCGTCTCAGCAGTCAGCTCCAGGCCTAAATTTGCAGTTCCAATGATAATTTAATTTCTGGAGCCTCTACAGGGTTATTTTTCCTGTCCTACTGGGGTTTTGCTAAAATCTGCTGGTTACATGTGGGGGGTGCAGAAGGAGGTTCCCTCCATGACTGAGTTCCTCACTTAGGTAGAGGGTGTGGACGGAGGGGCTCAGGCCCATCCACAGCTCTGGAGCCCAGGGCCTGGCACCTACACCTGGCCAGGGGTGGGGCTGCTTCACTGCTGTCAGTCCACCTGAGCTCAGGTACTGGTGGCAGCCTTCTTTTCTGCAGAACTGCCAGTTCTAGTTCAGGGGTCATAAGTGACCTGGACCGTGGAGGGCATGCCCAGGCAGTGTTCTGATGACTGACAAAGCAGCCCTGCCTCAGGGACATGACCTTTCTGCTGGAGGTATGGCGCCCCGAGCACAGGGAGACAGCGAATTGCTTGGCTGGTCACCTGGGGCAAAGCTTCAGCGTCTGTCCAGCTGTCCTGCAGGCGTCTTGAGCTCTGGTGCAGGGGGCTGGGTCTCTCTGCCCCCGGCCCAGGCAAGTGCCCAGATGGAGGCCACCCAGCCCCTCCAGCGCTTCTCAGCTGTTCCCCCGCCTCCAGCCTCCTTCTCTGATGTTACTGGAAGCCCTCCCACCAGCTTCCCTTCCCTGGGCTCAGGGCACCGGTTCCAAGCGTTCCCCTCCTGCTCAGTTGTTCTGAGAAACACTGCCCGTCCTGCCTCACTGGTGAGTCACATTTATAGTTTAAATGCATTTTCTTCTGTCAACAAAATCTGGATTTGTGTCTCAAAATGTTCATTTCTGATGAGACTTCAAGAGTCTGTTTAGGGAGAAAAAAGGGATCATTGCGCATCTGCCTTTTTGTGGATCCTCTGGGCACTCCCTGCCTCCTTTGAGGGCATGTGGAAAGCGTCCCTGCTGATGACAGAAGCAGCAGAGGATACGCCAAGACAGGTGAGGACACACCGAGACGGGTGAGGACACGCCAAGACGGGTGAGGACACCTCGAGAACGGTAAGGACACCACATGCCGAGAAGGGTGAGGACACGCTGAGACGGGTGAGGACACGCCAAGACAGGTGAGGACACGCTGAGACGGGTGAGGACACCCCAGATGGGTGAGGACACCCCGAGATGGGTGAGGACACCCCGAGATGGGTGAGTCTGCAGGGGATCCCAGGTGTGCATTTTCCAGAAACCGGAGGCCAAGGGTTGGAGAGACAGGGAGGAAGGGTTGGAGGGACCTAGGAGGAGCTGGGAGGAGGAAGGTGATGGGGAGTCGGGGGAGGAGGCCTGAGATTTGGGGTGCGTGTGGGAAATACACACAGGGTAGCCGCAATATCGTGTAACAACAACATCAACAACCTGACGTGAGAGAGGCAGCTCTGGGCTGTGGACGGGAGTTCAGGGGTCATGAGGTTGTACCTGATCACTGAGCTTCACCCAGGGATCAAGAAGCTACGGATGGCACAGTAAAAGGCCAGCAGGGACGAGGAACAGAAGGTGGTGATGGAGGGGCAGCCAGGGATGAGAGGAGCCCCAGGGGGACGAAAGAGAAGAGCCTGCCATGGTGTGGGGAGGGCGCGCTGTCCAAGGGGCTCGTGTCAGAGCTGCCTGACCGCGCGGGGGCTCTGCCTGCACTTAGTGCCCCCAGAGCCGTCACCCCCTGCCCCTGTCCCCAAAAGGGTGGGGCCCACGCTGTTCCTGCCACTGATGGAGCTGGGGCGTGTCTGAGGGACATGGATAGCTGTCCGCCCTCACAAGCCAGGTGGGCTGGGCCTGCTAGCCGCTGAGCAGGCCTGGGGCTGACCCTGGCTGCTCAGACTTACCTTTGAGATGACACCGCCTCTCCAGCTGTGTGCTCCAGACCCTGGTGTGAACTGCGCCCTGCAGCCCCTACCCAATCCCTCGGGCCATGCAGACCCGCTCCCAGGGCCATGCAGCTCCACCCCCAGGGCCATGTAGCCCCACCCCCAGGCCTTGCAGCCCCCACCCTCAGGACCATTGAGCCCTCACCCCCAGGGCCATGGAGCCCTCACCCCCAGGCCATGGAGCCCCCAGCCCCAGGGCCATGGAGCCCCCAGCCCCAGGGCCATGGAGCCCCACCCCCAGGCCATGTAGCCCCCAGCCCCAGCACCTGGTAGCCCCCACCCCCAGGGACATGCAGCCCCACCAGGACCTTGTAGCCCTACCCCCAGGGCCATGCAGCCCCACCCAGGATCTTGTAACACCCCCCGCCCCCAGGACCATGCAGCCCCCACCCTCTTCCTTAGTGCTGCCCACTGCTCCCAGCTGCCTTCAAGGGCTCTGAAAGCCCTATGTTTTATATTCCTTCTCTTTAAATAAAATGCCTTCCCTTGAAAAAAGTACCTCCGATGGGATTTTCCTCTTGCCAAAGCTGGGTGGGATGATGACTTAATCCCCCAACCCCAGCCCTCGGAAGGTAGCCCCATCCTAGTGGCTGAGCTGAAGGACACCCCTCCCTATCCTCCCCACCCCACCCCCCAACCTCCTGGTACTGCACTCCTGGAGATTAAGACAAATTAAAACATGCTGCGCTTCTGAACCTTTTGGGACAAACAGGATAATGGTGGGCAGCAGGCTGGAGCTGGCGCTCGTCACAGCCCGGGAGCCAACTGTGAGATTTTCAGGAATTTGTGAGCCAGTGGGCATCCCGTTGGTAGCCTGAAACCGGCCACAGTGGGAAACTGGCAAACACCACACGTTGGGTTTTTGTTTTTATTTTTGCAGAACCAGTTGTTAAACACTTACCGTCAGGCTGTCTTTCCTATCTTTTGTTTCATCTAAATGTGGAGTTTTCACTTAATGTCATTTATTTGGTCCTGTTGTTTTACTTATCATGATGATTTGGGATTTTAATTTTGCTCATCAATAATTCCACCAGACCTCACTACTGCCACTCAGCTTTTTCATTCCCAAATTGGATACATCCATTTGTTGTATGGATAAAATCTTCTTCAATTTATGACAAAAGGCTTAACAAGAGGAATGAGACACAGAGTCTCGGACAGAGCTGAGACACAGCAGAGGGAGGAACCCCGCAGGATGAACAAAAGACCCTCAGGCTCGGCCGAGTCCAGAGCCTGGGAAGGGCCTGGCTGGGCACAGGCTCTGCAGAAGGGCCAGGAAGACAGCTCAGGACCGCAAGGAAGCTGCCCCGAGACGCCCCGGCGCAGCTTGATGGAGACATAGGCCACTCCCCCAAGCTGTCGGGGGTCACCTGCCCCTGGACCGAGGCTGTCCCTGCTGAAGGGTCAGCTCCTCTTCTTGCTTCTTCCAGTTACTCCATGTTCTCAGGTTTCTGGCTGCAGACAGTGCCTCCCAGCCAGAATGACCAGACGTACATTACCATCACGAGAGGCAGCCGTCCCTTCCTCAGTGACCCCATGGCAGGGAGCTTCTGACACACAGGAGGAAGACACTGGTCAACATGATGGCTGCAGCCCATGTGCTGCGTCCCCCTCAGTCCCCCCAGCCCCTGCTCTTCAGAATTGCTGACCCATAAAACCTGTTATCTCTCCTGTAACCAACAATGTAGTCAGCAACCTTCTCAAAGCCGGATGACTCATGTTTTTTTGTGAGCAGGGCTTTCCTGATGAATCTGCCTGCAATGCAGGAGACCCCGGTTTGATTCCTGGGTCAGGAAGATCCCCTGGAGAAGGGATAGGGAACCCACTCCAGTATTCTGGCCTGGAGAATCCCATGGACTATATACGGGATCGCAAAGAGTTGGACACGATTGAGCGACTTTCACTTAAGCTTTCACACCTAACGCCTAAGTATGTTAAGATCTGATCTCAATATTCTGCACTGGTGGGGTCACTCGTCCAGTATAAAGAAAGGAGGAGAGAAAGATGAAGCTGCAAAACACCCCCCAACCCCCTCCCCCAGGAAGGGGCTTTTCCCTCAAAAGAGTGTCTGACCCCTTCCCTGGGGAGACACGCCTGGGAAAGATGGGGCAGAGCACACCTGGTGCAGGAAGCAGACTCTTGGAAGACACCGACCGGCCGGCCAAACCGTCTGCACACAGAGTGATGCCGTGCTCGCTGGGACTGTGGCGTCCTGAGTCCCGGTCCCGAGAGGTGGGACGTCCAGGCTGGTGCAGGTCTTCCCTGCAGGACGCTGGCGGCAGCAGGAAGTGGGTGCTGCGCCTGGGGCCTCCTTACAGACCAGGAGGAGGAGGCTGCAGGGGGAGCTCCCCCCGCCTCAACCCTGAACCCTGGGGGGCAGAGCTCGAGAGGGAGGGTCAGCGCTCAGACACCCAGAGTCCAGGAAGAGCAGAAACGAGTCCCACAGGGAGCTCACAGGACAGCAAGTCACAAGTGGTTGACCAAAGCAGTTCCAGGGGAATCGCAAGGCGAGGTCCACGCAGCGTGATCTGGGCTAAGAGTGTACGCAGGGGGGTGAGCTGAGGAGGAGGCCAGCAGAGCCCGTGGCTTTGCTGACGGCCAGTGTAGACCACAGGTTCAAGGAGATTCAGTCCAGTGAGGAGGAGAAGACATAGGCAGTGACCAGAGGGGCTGAAAGGTCACTTTCTGTGTTTGATGCCCTATGAAGCAGAGAGAGCCTGAATGGCAGACATGACAGCCAATGAGTCAGCCGGAGCCAGAGGAGGAGGCAGCTGGCAGAACCAGGTGCCAGAGGGGACAGGGCAGGGCGTCACTGCACTGAAGGAAACTGGCCTGGGGAGACAGGCAGGTGCCTTCTGATCTGAGCTCTTTTCAGAGACACAGCAGAAATCTTTATTTCATATATCAAGAAAGAGTTTCTATTATTTGTCTTGCCATTAGCCTCATATGTGAGTACCTTGGCCTTCCCAGGGTGCTCTAGTAGTAAAGAATCCCCCTGCAAGATGCAAGGAGATGCGACAGACTTGGGTTAGTCCCTGAGTTGGGAAGATCCCCTGGAGGAGGACATGCAACCTACTCAAGTGTTCTCGCCTGGAGAATCCCATGGACAGAGGAGGCTGGCGGGCTACAGTCCATGGGGTCACAAAGAGTCAGACACGACTGAGGGACTCAGCACAGTGAGTATCCAGATTACAAATATCCCCAAAGACGCGTGTATTCTAGAATCCGAAATGCCTGCTTTCCAGGGGATCAACTCTTGCTTACAGGCATTCTGCTGCTTTACTGTAGTGAGAGATGCAGGCCAACCAGAAACACGGTCCCATCCTGACCACCCAAGAATCCTTGTTTGAAGTTATTTTAAACTCTAGTGAGTTCTTGTAAAGCATTATGCACATTACTACGTTTTTATCAAAACTATTTGAACATTTGATGACATTTAATTATAGTTTGTGGTGATTAGGCAGAAGATCATGGATGGTGAAATTTTAAAATCAAATGTAGTACTTTTACTTGGATATAAGCAGGCATAGTGGATTTCTTTAAAGGCTTCATTTTTATATGGAGTTGGATGCATGTCTCAAGAACATTTTTACTACTGAAAGAGTGGTGTTTTTAAAGAAAATGTGATGTTATTCACCACTATTATTGTAATGGGCTGCTGCTGCTACTGCTAAATCACTTCAATCGTGTCCGACTCTGTGCGACCCCATAGACGGCAGCCCACCAGGCTCCCCCGTCCCTGGGATTCTCCAGGCAAGAACACTGGAGTGGGTTGCCATTTCCTTCTCCAATGCATGAAAGTGAAAAGTGAAAGTGAAGTCGCTCAGTAGTGTCCGACTCCTAGCGACCCCATGGACTGTAGCCCACCAGGCTCCTCCATCCATGGGATTTTCCAGGCAAGAGTACTGGAGTGGGGTGCCATTGCCTTCTCATTGTAATGGGCAGCTACTTAGTAACGTCAGACCAGCCCCTCTCCTCACGAAAGCACAAAGCCCCTCCCTGAAGCCCCTCAGCATGTTTAGAGGGATGTGTTTAATTAGAAACGGTCTCCACTAAAATGAGCATATGACTCGCTGTCCAGAGGTACAGAGACCGTCGGAGGAGAAAGAACTGTTTAAACACCTTTGGTGGAAGGAAGACACGGTGATGAATTCATAGGAAGTGGAGAGACCTTAAGCCCTGAAAGTTTACAATGGGTTTGACTCTTGTCTTCAAACTTATGAAGTGGATTTCTTTCTAAAAATCTATTTTGAGAACAAAATAGCCCCACCCTATGACCATTTCTAAAAATAAAGCATGACCTAGTACAGAACTCTTTTCCTTGTGCTCAATTGCTCAGTCGTATCCAACTCTTTGCAACCCATGGACTGTACCCACCAGGCTCCCTCAATCCAGGGGATTCTCCAGGCAATGGAACCTGTGTCTCTTGTATCTCCTGCATTGGCAGGCGGGTTCTTTACTACAGAGCCACCTGGGAAGTCCACTCTTTTTCTTTAGGATTTGTAAAAATACTTTTGTTTTTACTTATGATGGAAAAAAGAGTCCATTCCCAAATCCCCCTCCTCAAGCTTGAAAATGTAAAATTACTGTCAGGTGTCAATATCCAAGTACCAGAGAGAAGTGGCGAGTGTGGTCTGGGCAGTGCTCCGGCTCGATGTGGCCCCAGCAGCTAACAAAGATCACTCCTCTGCATGGGGCAGCACCTGCTGTCACTTAGACCTGATGGCAAGTTGTCAGAATTGGATGTTGGAACCGGGCTGACAGATGGAAAAGTGTCACTGATTGAAAAATATGTTTTCCCCTAAAGTAAACAGAAAGTGAAAGTCACTCACTCATGTCTGACTCTTTGCAGCCCCATTGACTATGCAGTCCATGGAATTCTCCAGGCCAGAATACTGGAGAGGGTAACTGTTCCCTTCTCCAGGGGATCTTCCCAACCCAGGGATCAAACCCAGATCTCCTGCATTGCAGGCGGATTCTTTACCAGCTGAGCCACAAGGGAAGCCCAAGAATACTGGAGTGGGTAGCCTATCCCTTCTCCAAGGGGATCTTCCTGACTCAGGAATCGAACCAGGGTCTCCTGTACTGTAAGCGGATTTTTCACCAACTGAGCTATGAGAGAAGCCCTAAATAAGCAGAAGGAATTTCCAAAATAAAGAGTTCAGCAACAGCAATGCAATGAACTTGATTCTTGTAAAACAGTTGAATGTCATTCAATTAGTAACAATACAGGATGTTAATAAAACCAAGGTTCAGGATGTGATGTCTGATCCAGACAGAGTCCTGCACACAGAGTAGAGCTCTGTTCATTCACACCACCCCTGCCATCCACCACCCCCACCACCCACCACCCCCTCCATCCACACCCCCCACCCTGCCATCCACCACCCCCACCACCCACCACCCGCTCCGTCCACCATCCTCCAGACAGTTAGGTGAGAGATGCTTCTGAGTGTAGAAATAGGGTAGAAATTCAAATCTTTAAGAAAAAAAAAATCACTCCCCTCTTTACCTTCTTCCCCTCTATTCCTCCCCAGTCAGCAAACAAAAACACCTACTGACCTACTGACCACATTATTTTTTAAAACATCAAAGATGATTTCCACTGAAAAGAACTCGAGCCTAGAGAGTTGATTCCAATTTTTCTATTCTTCAAAACAGCTTTCCATTCTTTTGATGCTGCTGCTACAATAATCTATGAAAATAGAGAATAAATAGCAGCCAGCTGACTCTTGTCACTTCCAGCAAGCGCACCCTCTTCATTGAACTGTCCTTTGAAATTCTTGACCTTTATACAGACACACTTGCACAGCATCTTTCAAAGAACTGAGACAATAATCAGTGGAAATGGAAGTACAGCCCTGGAGACATTGCACGCACGAGCGTAGCCTCAGTTTTATACGATGTTATAGTATCTTTCAAAACTAAAGCTTCTGTGGTTGTTGTCTCTTCCTGGAACCCTCCCCCCATGCCCCCTCTCCCCTCACCGCCCCACAACCAGCCCTTCTCCTCTAGGGAAGAAACCCCCCTCCCCCAGGGTAAGGAGCATCTTCACTGGTAACTGGTCTCTTTGCTGACGGCCCTCACTGGAAGGAAGCTCTTTATATCTCATCTAAATCCTCCCTATTGAAGCGTAAGCCCATTTCCTCTTTCTCTGTCCTCAGTGTGAGAGAGGACAGCTGGTCCCCGGCCTCTATATAATAACCCTTCAGCATCCTGAAGATGGTTATTAGGTCTGCTGCTCTTCTCCAGGCTAAATAATCACAGATCCTTTAATCTTCCTTCATAGGTGCTATTTTCCGAGTCTTTAATCGTTTCTGCTGCTCTCTACTGAAGCCCTTTCAGGCTTAAGTCCCGTGTGTCCCCTCTTCGGAGGGGTGGCACGGACAGTTTGAACAGCTAGGCAGCCTAGAGGCACAGCAGTCATGTCCCTGAGGAAGGATGGTTTTGCTCCTGGTGACACGGCCGAATTAGTTTAAGAGCCTGTCTGCATCCCTGTAATATGTAAACAGTGGAGAACAATCATCACCTTCTTCTGACCAAAAAGTGAAATATCAATAGTAAAAATAGTAACAACAGGAATAGAGCAAAGCTGGTGAGACATGGGCAAAATATTGTGATGAATCTCAACTTTTTAAAGTTATGAACATGATAGTCGGAAACGTAAGCAATTAACATTTGGTTGGACTTCCCTGATATTAGTGGGCTTCCCTGATAGCTCAGTTGGTAAAGAATCCGCCTGCTATGCAGGAGACCCTGGTTCGATTCCTGGGTTGGGAAGATCCCCTGGAGAAGGGATAGGCTACCCACTCCAGTATTCTTGGGCTTTCCTTGTAGCTCAACTGGTAAAGAATCTGCCTGCAGTGTGGAAGACCTGGGTTTGATCTCTGGGTTGGGAAGATGACCTGGAGAAGGGAATGGCTACTCACTGCAGTATTCTGGCCTGGAGAATTCCATGGGTCACACAGAGTTGGACACGACTGAGTGACTTTCACTGGACAGCTTGTTCTGTGTGAATTTTGCAATTTCTAGGAACTTGTAATCCGTTTCTTTTTTTTTTTTTTAATTCCCCAACTACTTTGTGGTGTCCTTTTCAGCATGTAGTCTAAGCCCTTTTCTGTCAAAATCCAAATCCATCATGTAAGTTCCTAAAACGGAGGCTTGCAAAACAGAGACATGAGTAAGGATCACCTGGAGGGCACCCGGCTGGCAGGTGGGAGGTACCTGGAGGTCTCCTGGCTTGCCCATGCTCCTGACTGCGTTAGTGTAGGTGATGGCTGGGCTCCGTGTATTTGCAGAGCCTCCAGGTAAAAGCAGAAAGATGAGAGCCTGCACTTGTAAACGTCCCTGCCCCACTGGCCACCTAAGTCGGGTAGCCTGGCCTCTCTCCCCTCTGCAGACTCTCAGTCTCCTTCTGACCATTTAGTTAAATTTCATGGTCATGATCAAATCAGTCCCCATTCTCTATGGTGTTATCTGCTGCTCCCAGCTTGGTTTCCTTGTTCACTTAATGAACATGCTTTCTATCCTATCATTGAGAAAAATGGATGAAAGTGCTTAACTGGCACTGAACCCAAGATTTTCCACAGGGAAATGCCACTTGCTACATTCTCTGATGTCGACGCTGCACCGTCCCTGAGTGTGCCTTGAGCTCAGACTGCGCACATCCTCTGGCTTATGATTCACACGATGCCTTACCTGTATGCGAATGAGAATTTCATTACAGTAAACACAGATGTCATGGTAAGTGTCGAGAATTGGACTGGAGTTTCATTATTCTACTGTGACTAAGTGGGACATTTCTTCTTATTTATGTCTTAAAGATGCTCTTGTTGATTTGGTTTTATGAATAAACTAGGGGCTTCCCCGGTGGCTCAGATGGTAAAGAATCTGTCTGCAGTGTGGGAGACTCAGGTTCGATCTCTGAGTCAAGAAGATCCCCTGGAGAAGGGCATGACAACTCACTCCAGTATTCTTGCCTGGAGAATTCCATGGACAGAGAAGCCTGGCGGGTTACAGTCCATGGGGTCACAAAGAGTCGGACATGACTGAGTGACTAACACACACACACACACACACACACACACACACGAATAAACTACTCATAATATAAAAATCGATCAATGCTCTTTCTGGAAAAGAACAAACTTCTTCAAACAAACCATATAATATTTTCACTACCATTATTAAAAAAATTTTTTGTTAATGTTTAAGTTGAAAACACATGCGAATACATAATAGATTCAGCTAAATTTCAGAATACATTTTCAAACTCAAGATATTTTGACACTGGTTGGGGTCACCTAGAATTAGGGGAACATTTCCGTTAGAAATTTACACGTGCCTTTAGATCCGGTCCGTGAGTATTCACTGAACACCTACTATGTGTACAAAACAGCCATCAAAATTGGTTTTAGCCATTTTATACCCACTGCTAAGTCACTTCAGTCGTGTCCGACCCTGTGCGACCCCATAGACGGCAGCCCACCAGGCTCCCCCGTCCCTGGGATTCTCCAGACAAGAACACTGGAGTGGGTTGCCATTTCCTTCTCCAATGCATGAAAGTGAAAAGTGAAAGTGAAGTTGCTCAGTTGTGTCCAACTCTTAGCAACCCCATGGACTGCAGCCCACCAGGCTCCTCCATCCATGGGATTTTCCAGGCAAGAGTACTGGAGTGGGGTGCCATTGCCTTCTCCGTTTATACCCACATCTACACTCAAAGGTGGACAGGCCAGAGCACTGGGGGTCATTGAGAGAGCCTGTGTTCCTGAATAGAATCAGAGGGAAGGAACTGTTCACAAGACAGTAATGGGGATCTTTGGGTCTGGAAGTTAGGGTACCCTGGGGGCC
Source organism: Bos mutus (assembly GCF_027580195.1). NCBI lineage: Eukaryota > Metazoa > Chordata > Mammalia > Artiodactyla > Bovidae > Bos > Bos mutus. The sequence goes on along the minus strand of NC_091640.1, from coordinate 1,899,812 downwards.
AGTCACTTTAAAATGCCTCAGTCCTTTGTTATAAAAACAGAAGAAAGCGTTATCCTCTGATTGAGAGGTGCCTTCCTTCCTTTATTTTTAAAAACATCCCAAGTGTTGGTCAATGTACAAGTTGGCAAAGTGATACAAAAATGAAGTCTTTTTCTAAAGGAAGCTGGAGAGGAGTGAACTGTTGTAACCTGTCACCCCGGGTGGGCTTCTTGTGTTGTTCCTTGTTTAGAAATGAAATAATATTGTTTCAAATGTGGCAATTTTCTTTTTATTCTTGAAACAAGCAAACTGGAAATTGCAAAATAGAAGAGGATAAAGCATAATTACTGCTTTCATTTATTCACACCATATTAATGTAATATAATTATCCGGTGAACAGACAGAACCTTATGACTGTATAACAACAGGGCAACAAAATGCTACAGGCAGCTCTGTAAGGCACACGCAGGAAACGCTTTACAGGAGGAAACGCCTCTTCTGCTTTGATGTGACACGCGGTAGACAGTTGACTTGTCACCACTGAGTGACGCATAGAGGGAAAGAGGGGGGTGGAGGGGGGACAGAGGCCTCCGAGATAAGCAGGGAGAGTTGTTCCTCTGAAGAGTGAGCCCCTAGAGCCCTGGGGAAGGATGAGGATAACCCAGCAGACCTTCAGAGAGAATGTGGTGGGGAGCTGAACCAGAAGCAGCTTGCAGGTCAACCAGAAGGCCAGGAGGAAGGTCGTGTCCAGTCATCACCAGGAATCCGGAGGGCTGTGATTGGCGGGAGGCAGAGGCCAAGAAGAGCTCCATCTGCAGCGAGGGGTGGCCAAGGAGCCGGTCTCTTACAGGCTGTGGAGATCTGCAGGGAGCGCGGCTCCAGAGCAGGGCCCACCTCGCAGAGGCTCCGTTTGGGGACAGGAGGCCTATCCTGACACGGCAGTGGGCACCTTACAATTTCCAGGGAACTGGAGCTCAGGAAATCACGTGAACTCCTGGAGGAGACCCTGGGTGTGACAAAGTTGTGTCCACTGGCTTATGTGTCTGCTGTCCTCTGTACACTTCCCACCTCAATTCACATTTTCAAATTTGGTTTGAAATGTGCACAGTGAAGAAAGGAAATCTGGGCTGAAGACAGGACAATCAACTGCCATAGCATTCTGTGTTCCTGACTTCTGTGTGTCTGCAGAGTGAATCACTTTGAATGCCTTGTTTTACCTAATCCCAAAATAACTTCATGGAGATTGTACTAACTTTCCCAGGATCGCTTTTCTGAGAGCTGCTAAGAGGTACTCATTCATTTGACCATTCATTCATTCCACAAAGTTGAATGAGCAGTTACCATGTTTTGGGCAATGAGGTGACAGGGATGAGAAAAACAGAGTCCCATTCTCATGGAACTTACATACTAGAAAAGAAGACAGGCATTAAAATACCAACTCAGTTCAGTTCAGTTCAGTCGCTCAGTTGTGTCTGACTCTTTGCAACCCCATGAATCTCAGCATGTCAGGCCTCCCTGTCCATCACCAACTCCCGGAGTTCACTCAGACTCATGTCATCGAGTCAGTGATGCCATCCAACTACACTCACAATATTCAGTTGTCAAGTGTGATGGCTACCACAAAAGAGTAAAATACAGGACCGAATTCACTTGACACCTAGTGGTAAACAACCTGTCTGCCGATGCAGAAGACTTGAGACATTCGGATTCCATCCCCGGGTCAGGAAGATCCCCTGCAGAAGGGAACAGCAACCCACTCCAGTGTTCTTGCCTGGAGAGTCCCATGGACAGAGGAGCCTGGCAGGCTACAGTCTACGGGGTCGCAGAAAGACATGATTGAAGCTACTTAGCGTGACGACACACATGAACTAAATCCACCCTGAGAATCTAGAGAAAGAAACGACACAGGGAGAGTCTTGGAAGACCCAGCCCCAGGGAAAGGGGCAGAGGACTCCCAGCGGTGGGGTGGGGGTGGGGAGGCTCAGAGCTGAGGGGCTGCCCTGGGGTGCGGAGGTGGCAGAACAGAGAGAGGGGAGCTGGGGACTCCGGGACCCAGAGACAGGGTGCACGGGCCTGACCAACATGCTGCGCTCGGCCCTCCCAACACTCGCTCACAGGCCAGTACCCTGAGCACGAAGGCAGAAACCTGGTCCACGAACGCACGCAGAAACAATCATAGTCTCTCCCCAGCTGAACAAATCTCCATGAGAAGGACCCAGACAATGAAAATCAAAGCATCTCAGGTGATTGAAGCCCCCTCTCCCAATTCCCTCCCTTCAAAAAGAAAAAAAAAATACACACACAATTACCACAAATTCAATTAAATAGCCCCCCTAAATAGGCTGTATTTTTTCAAAAATGAACTAAAACACGAAGCATTAAAAACAAAAATGGATGGGTAATGGGAATAAAGGAAAAACTGTTGATTGAACTCAAGAACTTTTTAAAAATGCAAATTTAGTGATTTAGTCTCAGATATGATGACTAATTTAGGGCAACATAATAAGAAAGAACAAATTCAGATAAAAATGTAGTAAGTGATATTGAAGAAAGAAAGAAAAGCAAACAAAAAATAAAATGAAGTATTAATAAAAAGTAAAAAGTCAGAGGAAGTAACTGAAGTGGGAAAGAGAAGCTACTGAAGAACAAGAACCAAACAATGGGGCAGGAGTCACCTGTACAGCTGTAATAGACAAGAACATTCTAGAAATCAGCAAAAGATGGGCAGATCCACCAGGTACTGGGCATAACTGACCCAGGGATGATGTTCTTAGAGACATATCCTATTAAAAAATATCACATTTTTAAGACAAAATTTTCCCTAGAACGTCAAAGCAGAAAAGTCAAACACCCCTCAAGGGCAAGAGAAATAAAGTGGCATTACACTTTCCAAGGAGAAGGCAATGGCACCCCACTCCAGTACTCTTGCCTGGAAAATCCCATGGATGGAGGAGCCTGGAAGGCTGCAGTCCATGGGGTCACTGAGGGTCGGACACGACTGAGCGACTTCACTTTCACTTTTCACTTTCATGCATTTGAGAGGGAAATGGCAACCCACTCCAGTGTTCTTGCCTGGAGAATCCCAGGGACGGGGGAGCCTGGTGGGCTGCCATCTATGGGGTCACACAGAGTCGGACACGACTGAAGCAACTTAGCAGCAGCAGCAGACTTTCCAAAGCAACATTCGAGCAAAATTAAAAGAGCAATATTTTCAGGAAAATTAAGGAAAAAGAGCAAACCAAGGATTTTGCAAATAGCTAAGCTGTTGCTCAGTTATGAGGCTACAGAATAAGGCTTGAATTTGCACAACTACAGACTCATCCTCTTCAGCTCCTGCTACAGAGCGAGCTACATCCATCTAAGGGGAGGAGACTGCAGGACTGGGCATCAGATAACCCGAAGTGAGAAATGCTTATGGTTACCTGTACCGCTGGGACTGAGACAAAGATGGGGAATGATGGAGAACACATACACACATCTCTTTTATCACATCCTTCTGATTGTCTCAGTGTCTTACTCATTTTGCTATTTATTCTTATCCTGATGATTGGTTTTCAAAAATGTAAATAGTAACCTTTCATCTATCATATAGACTAAAATTTGTATCTATTCCCTAATTTCTTCCCAGGTGGTGCTGGTGCTAAAGAATCTACCTGCCAATGCAGGAGATTCAAGAGACACAGATTCAACCCCTGGGTCAGGAAGATGGAGGAGGATATGGCAGCCCACTCCAGTACTCCTGCCTGGAGAATCCCATGGACAGAGGAGCCTCGTAGGCTACAGTCTATGGGGTCACAAAGAGTCAGACATGACTGAGCACATACAACAGGCCCTTGGTAAACTTCACATTTTATTTATGCTTGAAGACAAGGATTTTAAATTGACTACGCTATGGGGGCCTATCTTATTTGCTTTTATACTCCCTTCCCCATTATGCATTTAAAACTTTTCCATATTTATCTGTGCATCAGATATTTCCTTTTTTCCTGCATAATGTTATTTCTCAGCCTTAATTTTTAATCTGCAAGGACGTTATTTTAGAGGATGATGCAAGGCAAGGATTTAACTTTTTTCACAAAGATAACCAATTGGATTCAAAATAGCTATTGAACCACCTTCCAGTCCACTGACTTGTATACTAATTATGTGACATTTACATAAAATAGATTAAATTTGGAGTTGTGTATTTTCTTTTTAACGCCTTATGTTTTTTGCTGTTTTTGTTACCAGTACTTGTTTTAAATATTTGTTTTAAATACTGGAATTTTACATTACTTACACATCTTTTCTTACAAAAACATCAAATGAATGCATCTGTTGTTGAAAATGGAGAAAGCACAGAAGCAAATGAAGAACTAGAAACCACCCATAAACTTAACAGCAAGGGACAAGCATATCTATTATTTTAGTTTATGGCCTTTCGGGCATTCTTCTGCAAATATCTCCTATTTATTTACTTATATGTTCTGTTTCTCTTGAATGGGGGTCCATTTATGCAGAGTCTTTGTTTTTCATGCTTCTGCGGGCCATTACCCGCTTTTTCCTTCCCTCTCGCTCTTTTTTCAAAGCTCTCCTGGCTTTTGAGGGGTCATCCCTGGTATCTCCCAGGGAAGTTTCCCAGCTTGCAGGAATTGCCGACCCTGTGCTATTTCTTGAGTGTCACTTACCTATCTGTCCCAGAACTTCTCTGCTTGACTGTCTCTACTTCTTTCTAATCAGTGTCCTGCATAGAGGAAATCTTTCTCACACCAGGTTGAGCTTGGCCGGCTCACAGGCTGGATCACTCCTACTAAGGAGTTCTTTCCCGCCCAGTAGAGAGTGGTTGGTCAACTCGTAGACCGAGAACTCTCCAAAGCTAGAGGAGAATTGCAAAATGGGTCACAAAACTTTATTGAAAATTAACTTTTTAATTACGAAGTATCTTTAGCTCTGGATTGGCAGAGCCTCAGGAGTTGTGTAAAGAGGAAGTGACTGTGAGTCCTGGAGAAACACTTGGGGGACCAGCACACTTCCCCGCCAGGGGGCGCAGGGCACCATGAAGGTCAGACAGCTCGCTTCCTTCTCACCTCTGGCGGTAAGAGGGATGCGACCAGAGCAACGCTAGTGGGTCTCCGCAGAAGTTTCCGCATAGACGTGCAGCGACGCGGGGACTGAAGTGCAAGTGTTTCGTGTTTACTGGGGAAAGAGAGCGTTCATTTGATGTGTCAAAGAACTGCCTCCAGAGAGAGAAGGCGCGCTTATGGAAATGGCTCAACTTTGTGCCGAGCCTGCACGGCTGAGGAATTAAACAGGTTATTCCTGCAGCCACCCATGTGCACAATCACAGTGAATTTAAAACCATCTCGGAAGGAATCCTACTGGGAGTGTTTAGGCCCACAATTACAGTAAATGAAGATTCAGAATTAGCAAAAGCATTCCACTTAATTAGAAGCATTAAATAAGTACTACCAAATGTACAGTACTGCATGCACTAAGATGAGAAAAATAGCTGACCCTGAAAAACACTTTATTTATTCGCTTTTTTATTTGTTTACTTTTCTTATTATTAAACAGCCTCCAACTAAAAGATAAAATAGGACACAGATAAGGAGAGCAAATACGTTTGTCTTAAGTACACACATTACAGAATCTAATTACAAATATATGCATATGTCTACATTTATATGTATGCCATCTATTTATTAAATACTTAAGATTGATACCCTGTGAAAATTCAAGAAAAAATAATGGGTTTTTTTTTGCTCAAGATGTTGTACATTTTTTCCTTCAATGTCCTCCTTTCGACATGATATTTAAACTGTTACTTATCAGCTCTGATGATTTTCAGTATGAATCAGAAATGAGTATGAGTCAGAGTGTAAAAGACTGGCAGAATCCATAATCAAATTCCCAGGAAGACTGAGAGGCTGGAAGGAGCAAAGAAAGGACATACAGGAGAGAAGGTGACGATGAGGGTGCTTCCAGAACAGCTTCTTCAGCAAGGGCTGCAGGGCGCTGAGCTAGGCAGGCTCACAGGCCTGCTTCTGTAGGGATGGTCTTAGAAGGTCTGCATCTTGGGCATTTGAACTGAAATTTCTCACATGAAGGGAGTTGTTCAAACACAGCTTTGCTTTCAAAGACAAACACGTGTCTAAAACTCCACCATTGTGTTTTGTGACCTCAGCAAATCTGCTAAAGGGACTCAGAGCAGTGAGGTCCTCCCTGGCATCAGCGATCCTGATGTGATCAGACAGGAAGGTGTCCCTTTGCCATTACTGATTTCGGTGTCTCATTCTTGAATCTAGATTTTCAACCTAACATATCTAGAGAGTTGGAATGTAAACCAAGCAAAAAAGAGAGAGAGATAAAGAGACGCTGTACGTGTAGACAATTTTTAAAGGTAAGAATTTCCATTTCTCTATCCAAATAAGTGTTCCATGTTTTCCTTACTGCCAAGAGTATATAGGATATTCAAGTTTTACTTACGGAAAAAAAATTCAAAGATGAGGACGACTGTGGAAACCCTTGGTTCTGTAATTCTGGGACCATGTTTTCCAAAACAAAAGTCAAGACACGTGGCTGATTCAAGGCCTGACGCACTGGGATGGACTATCCTGACCAAGGGGGAATGCGAGGGCCCTTCAGCCACGCCCAGCTCACCAGCCACCCTCGTAAGAGCAGATTCACCTGGCTCACAGGCTAGCCCACTTCAGAGGTTTGGGGGTCCCAGCCGCCTCGCTCGGGGGCTCTGATCTGTGGCTGCTTGCATTCCAGGAGGGCAGAAATGAGTAGCTGTGACAGAGACCACATGACCTGTAAAGCCTGAAATATCTGATATCTGGCCCCTCACAGAAGAAATGTGAACCGTTGTGAGTGTCAGGACCCAGGGGAGCCACAAGGGACAGGGCCTAGTCAAGAAACAGGCATCTCTTCCTCAAAATCTGAAGGAGCTGCCCGTCCCTGAGACCCCGCCTGAACCAGAGACGCTCGGAGGGGCTTCCTAACCCTCACTGTGGATCCTCAGGGCAAACTTCTGAAGGGGGCTAGCCTGTGAGCCGGGCTCCCAACCCCTCCCTCTAAGAGTGGGCCTCAAGACTGGAGCCACGACCGGGCTGGCTCTCTGTGCGGGTGCTGGCTCTCACGTTCTCCGAAATATAAAAGAAAGCAAAATTACACTCCTTGATAACATACACAATCTAAATTTGATGAGGGGAAAATTGGGATTTTAATCTTCTTCTTGGGCGACATGCAAACTAAAATGGACTTCCTCTGCCATCAGAAATGTGGCAGGGAGTTTGTATTGCTGAGAGGTCTGCTGAATTTTCACTCTTAACTAAGCATGCAAGATGAGTACCAAAACCATTACATTTATGTGTTTTTAATGGCTTGTCTGGGTTGTGTTTTGTCCATAGCTAGCGACGGAGCTGAGCGCCAGCCAAGTTTTTTAGAATTCACACAGCTCTGTTTCAACATAATCGTCTGACAATACCTAGGGCTTCTGCCATCCCCGTGGGTTATATTTTGAGTCTAAAAGCACATTGGCATATCAATCAGCTGGCTGGGTTATACTGTCAACCATTTCCTCATGAGGGTATGACGTGCCCACCACCGTCCAGGGCTGCCCCTGCGAGTGGAAGCGAGGAGAGGGCAGGGGCACCTGGCTTCCTTTTACCTGAGAAGATGGTTCTGGCGGGGCCATCCTGGGGGCAGAGTCAGCCCTGCTCCCGTCAGTCGGGCTGCTGCCTGCGGCTTGCTGAGGAAGCCCTTGGGTGACGCTTAGGCCAGCAGGGCTGGTTGCTGGCTGTGATTGTCATTGTTGCTACAGAACTGAAGGCTGCCTGTTCTGTGCTGGTGGAGAGCATCCCTTTGACATATTAGTAAAATCGAATCAGTCCTCAGGTTGGCAGAACTGGGGCATTCAAAATACCTCCTGCTTATTAGAAAATAAGCTTCTTGGTCACCACCTCCAGTCAATGATCTCTTCTTTCAACAGCTCTCTGATTTTCACCTGACTTTATTAGCTGCAATGTGTCTGTTCCAGATCTTAATAACCTTGGATTCAATATTCATGAAAATCTAACATTGAACAAGTTTTACTTAGCAATTTCAAAATACCAGTGGTCGTATTTGTCTTTTAAAGAGAGAAAGTGATAGGAACATACAAAAGTGTTGGGAGAAGAATAAACAAATGAAAAAAAAATACTTTGTGATTTCAGTACTGAGACAGCACAGTTTACTAAGTGCTTGTCGATTTGACTTTTCTCATAGGCAGACGTATGCTTGAAATTTCAATGTCAACAATACAAAAATGAATTTTCAAGTTTCCTGGGAAAAGTTGAAGTATTGTTTTAAATGCACAAGAGATATTGCTAAACATATTTAAATGTAAAAGAATCACATGTAGGAAGGTGGGGGCGTGTGGTGGTAGTGTTTTTGTCTAATCTGAATTCGCTTCATCATCTGTAATGAATTGTCCTCCTGCCTTCACGCCTCTCGGAAGGGGAAGTGAACCAGAGACAGTGTGTACCTGGAACTCGGGTCAGCCAACCCCAGAAACCTGAGGGTCCTGCTCAGCCGCCATTGGTAGAAAAGGCAGTTGCCCTTGTTTTTAAAAAACAAAGTCAGTGGTTTACTTGTGAGAATAATTTTTTAGGAAAGGGAGATAAACTACACACATTGTGTATAAACACATCAGGCCCCTGCTAACTGTATACACAAAAGAAGTTCCCCAGTAGTGAACACCCACAGAAGTTTTGAGAGAAAGCAAATGAGACCACTGACAGCTTTGGAAAACAGTATTAGGTTTCTTTCATCCCAAAAGTCATTGACAGAACTGATATTATATAATTAGTAAGACAAGTAAGTTTTCTTCCTTATCACTGTTACAAAAACTATTGCTGTAAGTAAAAATGTATTAGTAAATGTTTGAAAATTGGTTCAATTTCTCCTAAGGCCTGATATAGTCCAGTAAAAATTTAAAAAATAAATAAAAATAAGAGGGACTTCTCTGACCGTCCAGTAGTTAGGATGCTCTGCTTCCACTGCAGGGGTCCAGGCTTGATCCCTGGTTGGGGAATTAGGATCCCCCATGCAGCACAGAACAGCCAAAATAAACTAAAAAAAAAAAAAAAAAAATGTAGAAAGAAAAAAGAAGAAGCTATATTTTAAAGGATATTTAAAGTAATTATTAAAGTGTTGTGATTTCTTTGCCATCTCTCTGCCTTCATATAAATATTTATAGACAGCAATATACATATCTAATGTTAACACTTTAGCTCTGTTAAAGATTTGAGAATTTTTTTTAAATGTTAAAAAAGTACTATTCTGATTGAAACCCTTTCATCAATCTTCAATTCAGTTCAGTTGCTTAGTCGTGTCTAACTCTCTGCGACCCCACTGACTGCAGCACACTAACCTCCATGTCCATCACCAACTCCCAGAGTTTACTCAAACTCATGGCCATTGAGTCAGTTATGCCATCCAACCATCTCATCCTCTGTCGTCCCCTTCTCCTCCTGCCTTCAATCTTCCCTAGCATCAGGGTCTTTTCAAACGAGTTAGTTCTTCACATCAGGTTGCCATCTTCAGTTCAGTTCAGTTCAGTTCAGTTGCTCAGTCGTGTCCGACTCTTTGCAACCCCATGAATCACAGCATGCCAGGCCTCCCTGTCCATCATCAGCTCCTGGAGTTTACCCGAACTCATGTCCATCTAGTTGGTGATGCCATCCAGCCATCTCATCCTCTGTCGTCCCCTTCTCCTCCTGCCCCAATCCCTCCCAACATCAGGGTCTTTTCCAATGAGTCAACTCTTCACCAAAGTTTCAGCTTCAGCATCAGTGGCCATCTTAGATGACCTTAAAAAAACCTCATGGGTTTGAAATTGGAAAAAGCAGTTCTGATATACACATTTTTTTCTTTTTCTACTATTTGCAATGTGCAGAGTTTTACACTGGTTTGGAAAGTGCTTCGGTATGAGTTATCAACATGACCGTGACCATGTATTTTAAATTCCCAGGGAAAAGCTAGGAAATACTACCTGTTAAGCTACGTGGACAAAAAGGCTTTTCTCCATGTACTCTAAACATGAAAGGACGCAAACCAGCAGAAATAAATGTTTAAATCGGGAGCATTTTATCATTTCCGGAACATTTTTTATAGGTGCTGGGCGCTTTGGATGGCTGTTTTTCAGAAGCGAAATCTCCGGAGGGCTAATTCCAACTTCATTTTCCTTCCAGTGTTGTGACCTCAACCCTCCCGCACCGCCTGGCCGTGGCTCCTCCTGCAGAGCAAGGCGCCGAGGCCCCGGGAGAACCGGGGCAGGAGTCGGCCCGCGGCCGCTAGATGGCGGTGCGTCCCCCGGGATGCGGGCGGGAAGGGCGGCGTCAGAGCGGCTCTCCCCGACTGGGTCAGGCCCCGTCTTTCCGAGCGCGCGCGTCCGCCCCGGCGCCGCAGGGCAGCCACCACGCTTCGGTCTGGGTTCCTTCAGAGGACGGCGTTTCCAGGCACACTGGCGTCTCCCCTCCAGGTCCATCCTGCCTGCCCCCGACTCCATGTCTCCTCCACAGGCTTTTATTTAGCGTTGCAGGGAGGTGTTTCTCCTTAGATTTTTAACCTTTTTTTTTTTTTTTTTGCCTCTCAGCTTGTGGGATCTTAGTTCCCTGACCAGGTATTGAACCTGGGGCCACAGTGGTAAAAGCTCTGAGTCCTAACCACTAGACCCCCAGGGAACTCCCTAGATTTTTATGGGGAGGTTTTTACCTCTTATTCTCTCAGTTTATTTCTGAAAAGTAACAGTCTAGACTTTAAAATTTTACTTAAGATGATTTGAGAAACTCATACTATATTTTTCTCCTGAAAATGGCTTTTATACATATATTGGATACATATACATGTATTTTATACACATAAATGAGTTATACATTTATTTTATACATATAAGGGCTGCTACTGCTGCTGCTAAGTTGCTTAGTCATGTCCGACTCTGTGCGACCCCATAGATGGCAGACCACCAGGCTCCCGCGTCCCTGGGATTCTCCAGGCAAGAACACTGGGGTGGGTTGTCATTTCCTTCTCCAATGCATGAAAGTGAAAAGTCAAAGTGAAGTCGCTCAGTCGTGTCCGACTCTTCGGGACCCCATGGACTGCAGCCCACCAGGCTCCTCTGCCCATGAGATTTTCCAGGCAAGAGTACTGGAGTGGGGTGCCATCGCCTTCTCCGATAATGGGCTAAATACCTATTTATATATATTTATGTTTGTGTAGAATATAGGTTTATACTGTTGTTGTTAGGTCGTCCAGTTGTGTCTGACCCTTTGCAACCCCATGGACTGCAACGTGCCAGGCCTCTCTGTGCCCATCTCCCAGAGTTTGCCCAAATTCGTGTTCGTTGCATCAGTGATGCCATCCAGCCATTTCATCCTCTGAGGCCCTCTTCTCCTTTTGCCCTCAATCTTTCCCAGCATCAGGGACTTTTCCAATGAGCTGTCTGTTCACATCAGATAACCCAAATATTTTATTGGTGCAAATAGAAATAATTAGAAGGTTGACTTTAAAAACTGAAGTGTTTGTATATTACCTTTAGTAAAGATGTGCTAAATAATTTTTACTTCAATATTATTTTAGAAATTCTTTAATCAAAAGAACTCAGTGTTTCACAGTGTTGCGTATGTACCCTTTGATAGCTTTTAAAAGAAAATTGCCAAAATATGCTTAGGTTCCAAATATTCTGTTCATAATTGTATGAAAAATAAGCAGTGCTCACATTTTCCAACATGGATCAGTGTCACTGAGAAATTCAGGCATCTTGTGGCTGTTTGCACATCATAGTAAAGCGATGAAGCACTGTCTTGTTCCCACCAGCACAAGGTTCTGCAGGTCCAGCTGGGGTGGTATGTCTCACTGGCATGCCACAATCACGGGACCCAGTGACAGCCCGTGTCAAGGTGGTGTATTCTTTTTAACAATCAATTTTCCTACAGACTGTCCCTTCAAACCATCTAAGGTTGCATTTACTACAAGAATTTATCATCCGAATATAAACAGTAATGACAGCTTTATATAGGGCTTCTTTGGTGCTCAGATGCTAAAGAATCTGCCTGCCAGTGCAGGAGATGCTGGAGAGCTGGGTTCGATCCCTGGGTCAGGAAGATCCCCTGGAGAGAGGAATGACTACCCACTTCAGTATTCTTGTCTAGAGAGTCCCATGGACAGCCTACAGTCCATGGGGTCACACAGAGTCAGCCACCACTGAGCAACGAACAGTTTCACTTTCCTGCAATCACAGTGTTTCTAAGGTTCTTCTATCCATTTGTTCACGGCTATGTGATCCAGGCCCAAATGACCCCCTAGTGCCAGAGGCTTCAGGGGTCTTTAAAGCAGAGATAAGTACAACAGAATGTCTTGAGAATGGACTCAGACATATGCCCTGTGATGCTGCCTTAAAGTCAGAGTAACCTATGTTATAGCTGGAATAAGCTTGAAATTACTGTTAAAAATGTGTGTATTGTCTTAAGTACGTGGTAATTTATAAAACTATAATGCCATATTCTGTTATACTTCCTACAAAATATGCAGTTGCCGATTACCAGAAGCTGACTCAAGAACCTACACCAATTTATTATGATCTGTTATTTTTTAGTTTGTTTTATTGACGTAATGTTGATTTCCAGTGTTGTGTTACTCGCTGCTGTCCTGCACAGGGATTCTTTTTCATATTCCTTTCCGTGATGGTTTATCCCAGGATGTTGAATACAGTCCCGTGCTCTATAGTAGGACCTGGTGGTTTGCCCATTCTCTGTATACCACTTCTGCACCTGCTAACCCAAACCAACAACCCGTCCCTCCCCACCCCCACCCCTGGCAGCCGCAAGCCTGTTCTCTGTGTCTGAGTCTGTATCCATTTCGTCGAGAAACTGACCTGAGTCGTGTGTTAGATTTTGCGTATAAGCAACGTCCTATGGTATCTGTCTTTCTGACTTGCTTCACTTAGATACTTAAGAGAGTTTTTAAAGTTTTAAGCTGTTTGTGCTTTGGGTCGTGGCTCAGGATCCACCAAATGCTTCTGATATAGAAAACCATCCACCCAACGGCACTGAGGCTGGTCTTCATGGAGTTTTTGATTCAAGCAATTGTATCGCTTGTACAAGCATTCTCCTTAAAAACATCAATTATATAATATACATGTTATTGTCAATTATTTATTTACAATATGAGAGAGCCTCATGGGGCTTCTTTTTTACAGCTGTGAAAAATGCCTGTAGAATAATCATGAGCTAAAACATTGACTGTGTGGATCACAACAAACTGTGGAAAATTCTTCAAGAGATGGGAATACCAGACCACCTGACCTGCCTCTTGAGAAATCTGTATGCAGGTCAGGAAGCAACAGTTAGAACTGGACATGGAACAACAGACTGGTTCCAAATCAAGAAAGGAGTATGTCAAGGTTGTATATTGTCACCATGTTTATTTAACTTATATGCAGAGTATATCAAGAGAAATGCTGGGCTGGATGAAGCACAAGCTGGAATCAAGATTGCTGGGAGAAATATCAATAACCTCAGATATGCAGATGACACCACCCTTATGGCAGAAAGCAAAGAAGAACTAAAGAGCCTCTTGATGAAAGTCAAAGAGGAGAGTGAAAAATTTGGCTTAAAACTCAACATTCAGAAAATGAAGATCATAGCATCTGGCCCCATCACTTCATGGGAAATAGATGGGGAAACAGTGAAAACAGTGTCAGACTTTATTTTGGGGGGGCTCCAAAATCACTCCAGATGGTGACTGCAGCCATGAAGTTAAAAGACGCTTGCTCCTTAGAAGAAAAGCTATGACCAACATAGCCAGCATATTAAAACACAGAGACATTACTTTGCCAACAAAGGTCAGTCTAGTCAAAGCTGTGGTTTTTCCAGTAGTCATGTATGGATGTGAGAGTTGGACTATAAAGAAAGCTGAGCACCAAAGAATTGATGCTTTTGAACTGTGGTGTTGGAGAAGACTCTTGAGAGTCCCTTGGACTGCAAGGAGATAAAACCAGTCCATCCTAAAAGAAATCAGCCCTGAATATTCATTGGAAGGACTGATGCTGAAGCTGAGACTTCAATACTTTGGCTTGATGTGAAGAACTGACTCATTGGAAAAGACCCTGATGCTTGGAGGGATTGGGGGCAGGAAGAGAAGAGGATGACAGAGGATGAGATGGTTGGATGGCATCACTGACGCGATGGACATGAGTTTGAGTAAGCTCTGGGGGTTGGTGATGGCCAGGGAAGCCTGTTGTGCTGCAGTCCATGGGGTCACAGAGTCGGACATGACTGAGCGACTGAACCGAACTGAAAACATTGATCACATGAAGGCACTCCTGACCCGTTCTTCCTGTTGTGAGTAATCCATGCCCCAAATTCCCCAAACAGAAGTAATGTCCCTGGTTTTGCATTGCGTAAGGCAAAATGTAAACACAAATTTGTGTGCATACACAAACACCACACACACTTGTTCCCAGTGTGTTGCTCATGTCTGGGTAAGTCTCTCTTCCAAGTTTCTTAGCTAAAATAAAATAATAACACCATTCTTTCATAGTGCATCTTTAAAAAAAATGTTCTAATAGAAACCTTTTTTTTTTCTGTAACGTTCTGGGTAATGCTTTCCTATACTTTGGAACATCTGTTATCACTATATTCAAATAGGTTACTGTTGAGGTTTAAATGACTTTATGTAGAGTTACTGCAAATACAACTTTTCTGGGACTTCAAGGGTCGTCTTTGCTTTTTCAGTGAGCAATATCCACCTTGGTTTACGTAACATGCACCAATGATCAATCAAGGTATACGGCAGCCTTGCTGTATATTCATAGGTGGTTGTAGGTGTTTGCTCCAGAGAAGCACCCTGTCTGGACACCAGTCTGGAGCTGAGTGTGAAATTAAAGGCGTGCTCCCTGTGTAAGATCGCCTGCCTTGTTCCTCGAGGCTGCCTGGGTGCAGGCCTGGGTCATCTTCTGAGGTTTTGTAACCGGTAAGGACGAAGACTCAGGTGGTTCTGAAGAGTGATTGCTTAACCTTTGCTAACATTTTCCCTCGTGAGCATGATTCTCCCAAGGGTCCTGCTGCGGGGCTGCTGCCTGAGCTGCCTGTGACGGGGCGGCTGTTATCCGGGGGTTAGTGGAAACGATCAGGGTGTCTGTGAGCCACGTGCACCCTGATATCCCCTCGAGGAGGGCACTCGTAGGAGTCGTGTCAGCGGTACACACATAGCAAGCGGGCATGCTGTGCTGTGCGGTCGCTGCATTTACCGTGGGGTCTGCAGTGGTCCTGGCATCGGGACCGTCTGTGCTTGTTCCAGAGGCAGCGTCTACACAGAGATCTTGGGTGCCCTCGACTGTCTCGTTTGTACCCACAGCCGATGTGAGAGTCATGACTGTAGCTCGGTAAGGGCAGAGGACAAAGCAGGGCGTGGGGTGTCTTCTCTCAGGTCGTGGGGCAAGAAGGCCCTCAGCAGAGGGGCTTCCCAAATGGTCAGGTGCTTGCCTTTTGCAAATGTAGTGGTAACTCACACGGAAGAACAATCTTACTGCCAAATATTATATTTCTCCTTTTTCTAAGGTGAAATCCTGGGGCGATGGGGAGATGAGTGGAGTATAAGTGTATTGAAGCACAGTTGCTCTTTCATTCACATAGAAGCGTGCCGTGTACGTCGGGATAAAGCCTGATGAACAGGAGATTCTGGGTTCCTGTTGGCTTTGTGGCTGTGCTGACGTTAGTGTCTATTTCACAACCAAATTCCTTTCAATTCCACCAGGTAGCTGGTGATTTCTTTCGGCCACAGCACGTGGGTTCCTGTCTGCCCTATGCATAGTTCTTCTGCAGCGTCACTGCCATGACACTGCAGTGACAGGCGTAACATGCATGGGACTTACGGCCTCCTCATATGCATCAAAGCAGATATTGATACAGATTGCCTGCAGACACTGAGGAGGGGAAACAGCTCATGGGTGTTAAGTCTGGCAAATTCCATACGCATATGATACACATGCACATTATATGTATGTATCACACATACATGAGATTTAGTAGATATGTGTTTATAAAGGTAATATATAATACGTAAAACATACAGTATGTATTTTATATATATGGCGTAGTAATGCTAAATTTTGAGTGACACAAAAATGTTATCTGTCACTTATTAATGCCATAGAATTAGAGTATTACATATACATTTGTGAGTATTACATACACGCATGCATGCATATATGTATGTATCATACATATATGAGATTTACCAGCTATGTGTGTATGTATGTAACATATGAAACATAAAAGATATAGTAATATGTACTTTATACGTAGTCCAGTAATTCTAAATTTTAAATAACACAAAAACATTATCTATGTAAGTTACTAAGGCCCATAGAATTAGACTCTCTCTCTCACTCACACACACACACACACACACGCCTGCCAACTAGCACTCTCTGCTGCATCACTAGGAACTTCCCAGGGTCTCTGGCATCCCCCGATCCCACGCAAGTCTTGAGCAGAGGCTCTCTGCCTCCATGGCGTCCCACCGGTGCTGTGTTCTACATGTTGAATGGTTCTCAAAGGCTGGCATGTTTCCTCCTGAATTCAAACAAACATCATCTGATATTTAGAAACAATGGCCCTCATTTGCTAAGCCTGCCAATTTTGCTTTCAGCCTGAGAATTCCCTGCTGCAGACACACACATCTGCCCCAAGTCCCACATCCCCGAGTGTCTGCGCCCCAGTTGTCAGAGGGGAGCAGGCACCACGCCTGCCTTCTCTCCGGGCTGTCGCTGTCGCTGCCGCTGCTTCTGAAGCCTTTCCAGTGAAGCCATTTTCTGCATTTCTTGGCTCAGCCCCTTGGACCAGCATGCCTGCTCTGAGCTGCGCTGTGCACCACGGCTGATTTCAGATGCTACAGGAAGGAGAACCAGCCCAAGAACTGTGCACAACAAAGTTATCCTACCCCATTGTAAATGCATGCGCGTGAAGTCGCTCAGTCGTGTCTGACTCTCTGCGGCCCGGTGGACTGTAGCCCACCAGGCCCCTCTGTCCATGAGATTCTCCAGGGAAGAACACTGGAGTGGGTTGCCACGCCCTCCTCCAGGGGATCTTCCCGACCCAGGGATTGAACCTGCGCATCTTATGTCTCCTGCATTGACAGGCTGGTTCTTTTACCACTAGCGCCACCTGCCTGTAAGCTAAATGCATCCTCACTAATTGCATTAACCTGAATCTATTTTAATTTGATGCCTTCCTGCCATTCTTTTAATTCCTGATATTTTGAGATACCAAGAAACAAAGGATCAAGTTTAGAAGTGCTTCTAGGACCTGCAAGATCTTCTCTCTCAGGCCCTGTAAACTCTGGATGTCTCTATGCACTGTAGACAGCTCTTCTGAGGACAGAAGGGAGAGGGTTAATCCCTCCAGCCCTCATCTGAAGGGAGAAGTGACAATAAGAAAGATAATAGTTATACAGTGAAGCATCATTACATAATTACTGCATCTAATGTTTCCCGCATATAATGTTCAAGTTCAGAAATCTCAGCCAGGGGCCCATAAAGCAATTCTTGCGTTTTATGTTTTTCTGCTTATGCTGGTTTATTTCACTCCTTTGGATTAAAAATGTAAAAATAATTTACCAAAGTAATAATTCGGGCTGATGAAGCACTTTGTAGCTTATGACCACTAGCACATTGCTCTCACAGGATGGTTAGAGCAGACTGGACACTCCAGTGCAGTTACAGGAAACTGAGGGAGAGAGTCTTGTAGGCTGAAAGTTCCTGGAGGGCAAGAAATACATGGCCAAGGAGTGTGCAGACTCGTTAAACCCGACGCAGCCGCGGATGGTGGCAGAAGTGGCCGTGCTCTGGTCTGGAGGCGCCAGTGGGCTCACATTTACACAAGGATGACATGTCCCCAGCACCTCTTCACGGGTGGTGACATCACCACCTGGAAAGATGAATTATGACGGGCATCTATGAGAACCCACTCTGGCCCGGGTCACCTCTGCCCCCGGGTTTCTCAGCCTGTGACGGTCACTGTGGGTGGGGGTGACACTCTGCTTTGGCCACCCCTCCAGGCATCACCTCACCCGACCTGTCTAGTGACTGACCTACAATCTACTATTTTGCTCCCTTTTGTACCATCAGGAGAACCAAGTGCGTGGTCACGTGGCAGAGCTAGAAAGTGGCAGTGATAGGCCGGATCAGAAGCTCACCTACTCCACCAGGAACACCAGCAGGAACACCAAGCGGAGACAGTGCTCAGCCGGGGGACAGATCACTCTAGGGACCCGCATGACGGACACCCTGATGGACCCTCCCCTCCTGCCCTGCCCCAGCGCTGTGAACCCGGCTGGTCCCTCCTCCTGGGAGTCCCCCAGCCTCTGGCCTTCAGGGCGTGGCGTCTCATCTCCAGCCCTGTGAGCAGCGTGCTGTCCCCTCTCAGGGCTCAAGGGATCCTCTTGTCCCTACTGCAGTCATGGTGCTGAGGCCCTGGTCCCTGCTGCCCAGGCCCCCTGTCACCCTCAAGCCCATGCAGACCTCCCGTGGATGTGGCTCCCCTCGGAGAGCCCACTGTCACTTCACGCAGAGCAGCTCCGGAGACAGCCCTGCAGGCCCCGCGCCCCCAGGGGCCTTGTGGAGCCAGGCTGAGGGGAGCAAGAAACCTGGTTGTACCCCAAGCTCTGGTTCCTGGATCCTCACTGCACAGGTGGGGCACACACTCAGGCAGCAGAGCTTTCTTGAATGACCAGCCTCCCTCACTGGGCACTGGGTATGCAGGCTGTAAACTCTCCCAGGCGATCTCACACGTGTGAAAACACGCACACGCGTGCACACACACACACACATACTCAGGTAGACCCAGACACACATGCATACATATACATACACACACAAACGGAGACGCGGACACACATACATACATATACACACACAGACATACACACACAGACCAAGACACACATACATACACACATGTAGACCCAGACACATATACACACACACACATACAGACGCACGTGGACCCAGACACATATACATACACACGCGTAGATCCAGACACACATACACACATGCACACACACATACACACAGGGACTCATATACACATATGTACACACATACATGTAGACACACACACACATACACATATGTAGACCAGATACACACACAGAGACCCAGACACATATACACACATACACACATAGACTCAGACACACATACACACATGTAGGCTCAGACACACACACACACACACACATAGATCCAGACACACATACACAAAGCTACATGTAGACCTGGACACACATATAAACACACACACACAGACCCAAACACACAAACATACATACACATGTAGACCACACACACACACACACACACACAGACCCAGATTTATTAAATCCAGCCTCTTTCCTAAGCAGGCAATGATTGTACCTTGGACACTTTTGTTGACTGTTTTATCTTATTTCTGGCTACAAATTCCCATTTTTTCCCCCTGGATGGGAAGCGTTTAGCCGGCACTTTATTCTCCTCCCTGTTTTTCGGAGTAACTCATGCCTAGACTCACTGGCTGCGGCCCTCTGGCCACATGTATGTGTCTCCAACTCTTCTTTGCTGGGCATGACGGGCTTGCGGAACACGGTGGGCAGGTTCCCAGGGTGGGGTACACGCCAGGCAGCAGGATACACAGTGTTGAGTCACCCTAGCAGCTCTGGGAGCCTTTGGAGGCCGCGGGGAGTCCCGGGGGCGAGGGGCGGCGCCGTGGCTCCTCCCGCATCTGAGCGCTGTCAGCACTGCATTATAGAGTTTTAGGATTTTACTGTATCTGACAGGATTGTTTTCACTTCAGGCACTCAGCCCCCTGGAGCGGTTTGACATGGATAAAGCCATTGAGGGTGACCTCTGCCTTGTGAGACAGCCGCAGTGCCTGGGAGCAGCCTCGGGTTCTCTGTTCTCAGCTGAGCTCCGTGAGCGCTCCCGGCACAGAAGCTCTGGGGCGGGACCAGGGCCTCCCACACACACTCAATGAATAGTTGCCAAAATACATGGGAGAGGCAGTTCGGTCTTGCACAAAACTCCAACCATTTAACTGCTAACTCTGTTTTAATCTCTGCCTTGAGATGAATTTAAGAGAAACACACTTTGAATGTGACCTACGAGTAATGGATGGTGGGCGCACCTCATTGGTGCAGAGATGCCTGAGGGAAGCGAGGACGCCAGCGCCTCCGAGAGGCGGGGCCGAGGATCTGCGCACACACTGCTGCTGCTGCTGCTAAGTTGGTTCAGTCCGACTCTGTGTCCGACTCTGTGCGACCCCATAGACCGCAGCCCACCAGGCTCCGCCGTCCCTGGGATTCTCCAGGCAAGAACACTGGAGTGGATTGCCATTTCCTTCTCCAATGCATGAAAGTGAAAAGTGAAAGTGAAGTCGCTCAGTCGTGTCTGACTCTTCGCGACACCATGCACTGCAGCCCACCAGGCTCCTCTGTCCATGAGATTTTCCAGGCAAGAGTACTGGAGTGGGATGCCATTGCCTTCTCCAGTGCGCACGCACACTGCTCTCTAAACACAGTTGAGTGTTTGCAGGTGTGGGATGCTCTGCGAGTAACAGAATCACTTTTGTGAGTCATGAAGCACTTCCATTTATTTAAAATAGAAAGAGAGGTCAGTAACAGCACACTAAGGAAGTTACCCTTGGTCTTTGCTTCATTGAGAAGTCATCAAAATTTTATCTTTTTAAAAGTCACATGAATTTAATAACTTCAAGACTTTATTATTACATCTGTAATTACAATAACTGCAAAGTATGCACTGGTGTGGTACATATGTGTTTTTGTGTGAATACAAAGTATATATATATGGAGAAGGAAATGGCAACCCACTCCAGTATTCTTGCCTGGAGAAAGATAGAGGAGCCTGTTGGGCTACAGTCCATGGGGTCGCAAAGAGTCAGACACGACTTAGAGACTAACACACACTTAAAGTATATATATTGTCACAGTGCTTATTTAACTTACATGCAGAGTACATCATAAGAAATGCTGGGCTGGATGAAGCACAAGCTGGAATCAAGATTGCCGGGAGAAATATCAATAACCTCAGATATGTAGATGACACCACCCTTATGGCAGAAAGTGAAGAGGAACTAAAAAGCCTCTTGATGAAAGTGAAAGAGGAGAGTGAAAAAGTTGGCTTAAAGCTCAACATTCAGAAAACGAAGATCATGGCATCTGGTCCCATCACTTCATGGGAAATAGATGGGAAAACAGTGGAAACAGTGTCAGACTTTATTTTGGGGGCTCCAAAATCACTGTAGATGGTGATTGCAGCCATGAAATTAAAAGACGCTTACGCCTTGGAAGGAAAGTTATGACCAACCTAGATAGCATATTCAAAAGCAGAGACATTACTTTTCCAACAAAGGTCCATCTAGTCAAGCCTATGGTTTTTCCAGTGGTCATGTATGGATGTGAGAGTTGGACTGTGAAGAAAGCTGAGCGCTGAAGAATTGATGCTTTTGCTTTTGAACTGTGGTGTTGGAGAAGACTCTTGCGAGACCCTTGGACTGCAAGGAGATCCAACCAGTGCATCCTAAAGGAGATCAGTCCTGGGTGTTCATTGGAAGGACTGATGCTAAAGCTGAAACTCCAATACTTTGGCCACCTCATGCGATGAATTGACTCATTGGAAAAGACCCTGATGCTGGGAGGGATTGGGGGCAGGAGGAGAAGGGGATGACAGAGGATGAGATGGCTGGATGGCATCACTGACTCAATAGACATGAGTTTGAGTAAACTCCGGGAGTTGGTGATGGACAGGGAGGCCTGGTGTGCTGCGATTCATGCGGTTGCAAAGAGTCAGACTGGACTGAGCGACTGAACTTAATGTGCATATGAGAAGGGCATGGCACCCCACTCCAGTGTTCTTGCCTGGAGAATCCCATGGAAAGAGGAGCCTGGCGGGCTACAGTCCATGGAGTCACAAAGAGTTGGACATGACTTAGCACAGACCACAATATGCATATATATGATTTTGTGTGATGCAATATGTATTTTTATTTATAATTTACTTTTACCAAATAGTTTAAATAAAAGTAATATGCATAGTGAAAATATTTTATACCATCCTAAAAGTAGAGATTTAAAAATTAATCTAAGGCCAAACAATGGATAGAGTAAAAAGATGAATGGTTCCCAGGGTGAGGAGCTGGGGAGGAGAAGAGCAAGAACATGGAGGATTTTGGGCAGTGAAAATGCTCCAATATGAAAAAGATGGATGCATTTGTGTACATCTATCCAGGCCCAAGGAATGCACAAGACTAGGAGTGAACGTTACCATAAACTCTGGACTTTGGGTGAAGACATGTCAATGTAAGTTCATCTGTTGTACAAACGTCCCTTCTTAGGGGGATCTTGACAGTAGAGGGGCTGTGCTCATGTAGGGGTAGCAGGTACAGGGGTAATCTCTGTAATCCTCTCAATTTTTCTGTGAACCTACAACTGCTATAAAAATAAAATCTTAAAAAATTTGATCCAGCTCTTTTTTTGAAGTATGTATTTTTAGAGCTCCAGGAATAACTGTTGAAGTCCATCAGCAATGCCTTTGAATCACAGATTACATTGCCCTTGCAATTCACTTATGTGACTTTGGGGCATCAACGGGCAGAACACACTTTGGGTTCCACTGGTGATTATCTCAGGACAGCGGTGCCCACGCCACAAGCCCCCGACGTGGGTGGTGGGCAGAGCCCCTCCGAGCGCTGGCACAGTCAGCCTGTGGATGATGGCTGCCCTGAGGGCAGATTGTCCTCCAGAGTGAAACACAGAGAGAGCCAGCAGCCCCGAGGGCCAGGGGGTTTTGGGTCCCTCCACCTGCGGATGCTGGAGACTCAGGTGCAGGGTCCTCGTTGGACGACAAAGGGGAAAGCAGTGTCCCATCCCTAGCTCTGACGCTAGGAGCACTGGGATGGCTCTGGTGCTCTGTCACTGTGCTGCCTGCCCTCAGCATCTTGGCCGTCAGAACGGCCACATGAAACCACAGTGCCGTTCACCTGTGTCCACTCAGCATCCCACGGGACAGACGCCAAAGCTCGCCCTGAGGACAGTTGGTGGGCTGAGAACAGAGTGGATGCTGAGCCAAGGGGGAAATACTTCCATGGAAACAGTTTGCTTTTCCTTTATCCTAAAACTTCGAAACATCCACCCACTTGTGGGGCCCCTGATGCGGAGAAAGAGCAGGGTCCGTGGACGAGCTTGGCTGTGAGGATGTTCAGAGGCTTTCGGGGTTCCTCCGGTCTTGGTCTTCCAGAGGAGGAGGAGACTGGGACCACGGCGGCCTCCCGACCCGGACCCACCTCGGAGGCTCACACCAGCCGTTTATCCCTTGTAATGACCCACTTTCTTGTAAAATGAAATTGAAATCTGCAGTGAGGCAGTACTTCTGCTATTAAAATGATTTTTTCTTTGTCATGGAGCACTGCCAGTCCAACCATTTGTGAATTGCAATTAAAATCTGAAGCCGGCAGCACTTTTGCAATTAAAACTGGCATTTTTTAAAAAAAAAATTCTGCACCAATCTAGATAATTAGATAGGAACTAAAATGCCCATTTATTATGCATATGGACATGTATGAGGAAATAATTTGAAATTTATTATTCGAGATATTCTCTTTTTAACGAGGAACATACTAAATGTTACGACAAAACAAATTGTTTTCATATTCTGTACAATTGAACCCATGTAAGAGACCTGGTGTTGGACATTTAGTTTTTTTAATTTACTCTCACCACCTCGTTTTTCACTCTTTGTTACAACAGGAAACTATGATGATGCTAAAGTTGTTAGAATGTGGGTAAAGTATGACTAATATCTAAGGGCATCAGTCACGCGGGAATGTTAATTTGTAATCATTTAAGCACATTCTCCCTCAGTTTACAGTAAGATTGTAGCTAAATTCTGCTGGTGAAAAGTTTCAAGAAATGGGGGAATTATCTTCATTAAGTAGAGATATTTGAAGGCATGGCTCTCAATTTTCCTTCCCAGAGAGTCTAGGCTGTAAGAACCAGTAACAATGCTCGTGATGGCTGTCTTCTTCCTTCTCTGGGACCTGGAGTCTCAGTGTAAGAATTGATGCTGTCAGCCTTGCCATTGGTAACCGTCCCTATCTGTGGCGAAAGGTGGGACTCTGTTTCCTTTGAACATGTTTAAAAGGATTAGGAAAAGTTGCATTTAGTTGCTGGTGGAAATTCACGGGCACACAGTTGCAAGCGAGCTGTTTATTCAGTGCTTTTGTATGAGTGCATTTTTGCACAGTCGTTTCTCTTCCTGGGCGTGTCTCTGCCATGACGTCACACTGTAAGTTGTGAGTTGGCACCGGGCGTTTGGACAGCTAAGGCTGTGTTGCTCATGCACCACACGTCAGCCAGGGTGAAACCACACTGTTTGTTTTCCTCCGCCTGAGCTGTGACCTTCACTCCCGCTCATCCAAATCCTCTGTGCTGTTCGTTCTTCGTTTTAAAGTCTCTCATTCGCTTACCGTCTTCCTCAAGGAAGTCCCTTGTCCTGATCTTTGGGTCTCTGTGGCCGCATTTGTAAATGTAGGCATCCAACCAGCTGCTCCCTAAGCTCTGATTCCATCTGGAAGATTATCTGATCTCTTTCTGAGACCAGGACAAATGCAGACACCTGGGTCCAACAGGATTTTACCTTTCTGTACATTTGCCAGGTGGCACTAGTGGTAAAGAACCCACCTGCCAAAACAGGAGGCACAAGAGATGTGGGTTCGATCCCTGGGTCAGGAAGATCTCTTGGAGGAGGGCACGGGCAACCCACTCCAGTATTCTTGCCTGGAGAATCCCAAGGACAGAGGAGCCTGGGGGGCTACAGTCCATAGGGCCACAAAGAGTCAGACATGACTGAAGCAATTTAGCATGCACACATGTGCATTTTCCAGAGAAGAAATCTTGAATAAATGAATCTTGATTTCTTATTCAAGAAATTTTATTCAAGAAATATAATAATATTTCTTCTTCCAAATAACCCCACATTAAACCTCTTAGATCACTGAGTTTGCAGGTGGCTTTATCGTGGGGAGTAATTAGGAGAGTTGTGGTGAGGAATCAGGCCAGGAGGTGTTATAAGCAAAGAAGATGCTGGGAAGAAGACAAAAGCTAAGATGACTGATCATGGGGACACAGAGTCACACGTGTGGCCAAAGTACCCCCACGAGGGAATGGGCTGAAATACAACTCTCAGAACTCAAATGCCATCGGGGCTCCATAGCCTGATTCACAGCTGATTAAAATCCATGATACAGCACAGCACAGCAAGGCTACCTGGTCCAGCCCACTTCCAAGCGTGGGTACCACAGTCGTGGAGACCACTTGCAGAAACAGCATCTTGGCTGTTAGCCGACTTGCTGTGATACTGGTTTGTAGCACAAGCATTTTTTCACCCTCCTTATCTTATCTTGCTCTGAATTTACAGAATTAGAAACACAAGACATAATGGCAAGAACGCTAATTCCCTGATTTACTAAATCTGTACATTAACACTAAAATAAATACTTTGGCTCCTCACTCTCATTTTATCATTTTTACTTTTCTTCCTGCAGAGATGTTGCCTCCAGGTTTACATTTTTATTGTATTTTCTTTTATTGAGATACAATTCACACCATAGAATTCACTCATTTAAAGTCTACAATTCAGTGTTTTTAGTACAATCACAGAGCTGTGCGACTATCCAATTCCAAAACATTCTCGCCCCCGCCCCCTGCCCCGCAAATAACCCCTCCTCCTTCGCAGGGGCTCCCCATTCTCCTCCACCCAGGCCCAGCTCCAACCTAATCTACTCTCTGTCTCTAAGCATTTGTGTTCTGGACATTTCCTGTCAGTGGGGTCCTATACAACGCTCATGTCATTTCTGCTATCGCTCTACTTTTCCTGAACATCATTTGATTCCCACGCAATAGTGTTTTTTTTTCTTTTCTGGATCTTCACCCTCGCCCACGGTCTGGGGGTCTCTGCAGGGGTGTTGGTCTCAGGCGCTCTGCCCACACCAGCAGTTGGCTGGAATTTCTCTGACCACCTGCCTTCTACTTCTGACACACGCCACTGACATTTGGGTCTGGTCTGTTCTGAAAAGCTGTCTGTCCCACTTGCGGGCTGAGGTGTGGACACCCTACCTGGTCTATGCGGGATTCCAGGAACTCTGGGGACCTCCCCAGGCGAGTGACCCCCAGCCTCTTCGGAAGACCACTCAGCTATTCAAGTTCAATCCTCCTAATAAAAGAGACTCGCTAAAGAAGAAATATATTTCCATTTAAACATCCGCTGCAACATACAAAATTTCAGAGATATATAGAATATGAAGAACAGAGGAAAGCCTAGTCCTAACAGAAGAAAGCAGCAACATTTAGCTAGCAGGCCAGTTAGCATGGCTTTAGGGAGTTTTGAGTGCAATAGATGGCCGTATTCAGAAGCTTGTTTCTCCTGCTTCCTCTTAAGAAAAATGAAAGACATGGCACAGAACAGATGCACGGACCATGTTGTCTAAACCTCAGGCTCCACTCTTTCTGGATGAGGATGCTGGTTCATTGTAGATGCGTACTCATCAAATTTCTATCGATACTAATTTACTAATACCAATAATAATCTGTTTCCCAGAGGACCGGTGGGCCCCCAGCTCTTCAGCGTAGGTGTCAATAAAACTACTGCTGCTCTCAAGCTATTGACAGTATTAGAAATGACCTTGGTGTAATTTCATGCCTATCAAAACAAAGACCACACGCTAAGGATTATGAGCACTCTGGTGAAGGGGAGAATGAAGGCTGGAGCCGGCGGGCAGGGGCGCTCTGCATCTTCACTGGCCACTGGTTTTCCTGGTCTCTCCTTCCATCTTTCCATGGGATGCTGTCCACTCCTGGCTGGAGACACCTGCCTTCCCAAGGGCTTCCTTGGAGCTGTTTGGAGCCCTCAAGTGTTTTTCAGACAGCTGTCCTAACACATCCACTCACTGACAAAAAGGCGACAAATATGAGTGTGTACCGCTGGCCTGCGGGTCCGGATGCACACCTCGCTCCTGGGTTCTCTCTTAACTTCCTCCCACCTTGTAAATGCAATGATCTAGCCCATTTTTAAAACCCTGCTTTCCTCTCTAGCTGCAGTTTTAATAGATGGCCCTTGAATACACACTGGAAAAGCCACAGAGCATGAGTACTTAATAGCCAAATAGCTTCTTAAAAATTGTAGTTAACGCTGAAATACATCCTCCCGCACCTGATGCACAGTGCCGTGGTGGAGACACAGATGCGTGACAACACTCTAAAGCAGTCACTAAGAACATAGCCTGCTTTCAGAGGGACTGCACCGCTCGTGCTTCTGCTGAATGACCAACCTGTGGATCCTGTAACTGCTTCAGTAGTGAAGCCAACTCTGGCCTCTGTACTGGACACAAAGTTAAATCTTGGAGACAGAGTTTTGGGTGAAGTAGAAAAGCACAGCTTTATTGCTTTGCCAGGCAAAGGGGGACAGGGTGGTTTGATGCCCTCAACACCGTGTGTGTCCCCACCTGGTGGGGGTAGTTAGGAGTTGTAGAGCCATGGTTCAAAGTGGGCATAGACTTTCCTCTGACCAGTGGGTCGTGAGGTAGGCGGGAGTCCACATCTTCAACCTTCTGATTCTAGCAGGTCTGGGCTCCACGTGCTTGTGGGCGGTGCACAGTTAACTTCTCCCACCTGGTGGGGCTTTCAGTGTCTGCAAAGCAGCTCAAAGATCCTGTGCTGTGTATCCCCTGAGGGGGATCAGCACCTGCCCCGAGGCTGCACTGCTGTTTCTCTCGCTGCTCCTCCCTTGTCTCTGGGCCCTCCCTTCCCTGGTTAGCATCTGTCTGAACCTCCCGGTTGGAGAAGGCAATGGCACCCCACTCCAGTACTCTTGCCTGGAAAATCCCATGGACGGAGGAGCCTGGTAGGCTGCAGTCCGTGGGGTCACTAAGAGTCGGACACAATTGAGCAACTTCACTTTCACTTTCCACTTTCATGCATTGGAGAAGGAAATGGCAACCCACTCCAGTAAGAGTGTTCTTGCCTGGAGAATCCCAGAGACAGAGGAGCATAGTGCACTGCTGTCTATGGGGTCACACAGAGTCGGACACGACTGAAGTGACTTAGCAGCAGCAGAACCTCCTGGTGGGACTCAGAAAAGGTCCTGGAGGCTGAATGAAGCCCACTTCCTTAATGAAGAAATGGGAGACTCAGAGAGGCTTCTGTTCCCAGGAGCCCCACAGGGTCCTGCCTGGTTTTGTGAGCTCCTATCACATCTTGCATGATGCACCCTCGTGGCCTTCATAGGGCTACTCCCATCAGTCAGTCAGTTCAGTCACTCAGTCATGTCCGACTCTTTGCGATCCCATGGACTGCACCACAACAGGCTTCCCTGGCTATCACCAACTCCCGGAGTTTACGCAGACTCATATCCATCGCATCACTGATGCCATCCAACCATCTCATCCTCTGTTGTCCCCTTCTCCTCCCACCTTCAATCTTTCCCAGCATCAGGGTCTTTTCCAATGAGTCAGTTCTTCACATCAGGTGGCCAAAGTATTTGAGTTTCATCTTCAGCATCAGTCCTTCCAATGAATATTCAGGGCTGATCTCCTTTAGGATGGACTGGTTGGATCTCCTTGCAGTCCAAGGGACTCTCTAGAGTCTTCTCCAACACCACAGTTCAAAAGCGTAAATTCTTTGGTGCTCAGCTTTCTTTATAGTCCAACTCTCACATCCATACATGACTACTGGAAAAACCATAGCTTTGACTAGACGGACATTTGTTGGCAAAATAATGTCTCTGCTTTTTAATATGCTGGCTAGGTTGGTCATAGCTTTTCTTCTAAGGAGCAAGCGTCTTTTAAATTCATGGCTGCAGTCACCATCTGCAGTGATTTTGGAGCCCCAAAAAATAAAGTCTGACACTGTTTCCCCATCTATTTGCCATGAAGTGATGGGGCCGGATGCTATGATCTTCGTTTTCTGAATGTTGAGCTTTAAGCCAACTTTTTCACTCTCCTCTTTGACTTCCATCAAGAGGCTCTTTAGTTCTTCTTTGCTTTCTGCCATAAAGGTGGTGTCATCTGCACATCTGAGATTATTGATATTTCTCCCGGCAATCTTGATTCCAGCTTGTGCTTCATCCAGCTCAGCATTTCTCATGATGTACTCTGCATATAAGTTAAATACAGCCTTGACGTACTCCTTTTCCTATTTGGAACCAGTCTGTTGTTTCCTGTCCAGTTCTAACTGTTGCTTCCTGACCTGCATACAGGTTTCTCAAGAGGGAGGTCAGGTGGTCTGGCATTCCCATCTCTTTCAGAATTTTCCACAGTTTATTGTGATCCACACAGTCAAAGGCTTTGGCATAGTCAATAAAGCAGAAATATATGTTTTTCTGTCACTCCCATAGCAGGGGCCAGATACACACCATTCATCTTCAAAGGGAGCATATTCTTTATAAAAGAAAATAACTGGACCTCCTGCTTCAGCTAAATGCTGAGTTGGTTGAGTAAATCTCTTCCTTCTTAGTAGGTATCCCTATAGGTAGCTGTAAAGATCCAGGAGTTTCCCCCAGTTTTATCAGTAATAATTTGTTCTGCTCTTAATTTGTCCACTTGCTAACAATAATGATCCGAAGAAAACCCCAAACAACTTATTATTGATGAAATTTATGACTAATTGAGATGAAAGGACAAAGTAAACAAAACAAAACGTGCTCTATAGCAGCTGCTGCTGCTACTACTAAGTCGCTTCAGTCATGTCCGACTCTGTGCGACCCCATAGACGACAGCCCACCAGGCTTCCCCATCCCTGGGATTCTCCAGGGCACACCAACCGAGTCTAAACAGCAAAGGCTTGGGTTTCACTTTTTCTTTTGACAAATGTTTGTCTTTGTAAAATTTAAAGTTTCTTGGATTTTGATTTTTTTTTAAATGGGCGAGGGGAATAAATCCTAACTCTTGTCCACAAATATAGCTCTCTCACCTCTGGGATCAAATCAGTTATTTAAGAAACATTTGATAATTAGGCTTATAGATTGGTTATGCTCATGGAATGAAATACACATGTGTGTATGTGTATATATAAGAGCTTTCCACATCTTTACTCTTTCATGGCCTGGCACACATAGAAATTTATAACATAAATTGTAGAATATAACCACAATATCCCAGAGAACTGGGAGATCTCAGAGCTGATTGGAAGTGTCCCACGTATAAATAATTTTCATAAGTGAAAGACAAAAATGAGACATAAAATTTGAAAGCTCTTTAGAATACAGATAAAATAGCTTAGGATGTTTTATTTG
Source organism: Bos mutus (assembly GCF_027580195.1). NCBI lineage: Eukaryota > Metazoa > Chordata > Mammalia > Artiodactyla > Bovidae > Bos > Bos mutus. The sequence goes on along the minus strand of NC_091640.1, from coordinate 1,869,472 downwards.
ATCTTTCTTTCAATAATGTCTTTATATTAAAGAATTACATTTATGAAAATATTTTCAGTGATCTCATTTTATATTACATTTTTCAAATAAATAAATAACATACTAGATGACAGTTGACTTTTACTGTCCTTAGGAAGAACTCACATACATATACATATATGTGTGTATGCAAATCACATACACACACACACACCATGTGTACATGACTATACACATATATATGTATAGTCACATATCAAAATGTCACAGTACTGGAATGAGATGGCATATATTAAAAACTCTAATCAGCTTGTCAAATATTATTCCCTAGTAAACAACAGAAGGACATTTTTGGCATAGTAACATGGTACCTGTTTTCCAAGTCTGTGACTTAAAAGCAAGGGTCTTGGGAGGTGAGGTTGAATTTCATCATGATGGCCTATATGTCATGTCGGTGATAAAAAGTACAGGTATCCGTCTTGCATCTCATAATCCACTTTGTTACCTTGACATGCATCCATCCAATACTTGAATGATTACATGAGATGTCTGTCTCACGTGATTGATCATTCATCTGCATATTACTAATTTTCCCATACATCTCAACAGAAGCGTCTCTTGGCCCTTCATCTCATCCCCCCTAAAATGGACCAGGGAGACCATTTGTCCCTTGCATTTCAGATGATACAGCCCTCCTCCCAGCTTCTGAGTGTCAGAGAGGACATCTCAGCATGGCATTTAATCATCTTCACACACACACACACACCACACACAATTTCAGCTCTGAAAGCAAGCAGCCTCGGCCTCTGAGAACTGACCAAGGGAAGCAAGACCAGCATGGAGATCAGCCAGGCCTGCTCTCATGTCCCTGGGATCTCAGATAAACTAGTCTGAGTGGGGTGTCACAAAAGCAGTTTTCACACCCACAACTGAATTCTAAGTAAAAAACAAACAAAACTCTCTGAAACTATTTTCTCCAAGTTGTAGTCAAAACTTTGTATTTATTGTAATTGTTTCATATTTTTTCTTAACATTTTTATCTATTTAAAAGTCTTCTTATATTATTATGATCTCATTGTTTAGTCACTAAATTGTGTCCGACTCTCTTGCAACACTATGGACTGTAGCCTGCCAGGCTCTTTTATCTGTGGGATTTCTCAGGCAAGAATACTGGAGTGGGCTGCCATTTCCTTCTCCAGGGACTCTTCCTGACCCAAGGATAGAACCCACATCTCCTGCATGGGTAGGATAATTCTTTACCACTGAGCCACCAGGGAAGCCCATTATGATCTCATATTTACTTTTAAAACTTGGATAATTTAAACATTTAATCAAATGATGGCTTAAACAAAAAATTCCGTCTTTAATATGAATAAAATAGCTTCTCACTTTCCAACTTCCACACAGAATACATATCACTTTATTTATCTGGGTTCTCGAGATTTCATGATTAAAGAACTGATCATAACAATTCTCCATTTTTGATTCATATCTTACCTGTAACCATATTCTCTGGTCTGTTGTGAGTAGCTGCTTGATCAATGACAGTCATGTTAATTTCAATATAATGTATTATTCTTAACAATTGCCTCTGAACTTAGCAGTTCCATTTCAATTATTTATATTGCATACTTTTTGTACATATCACTTTGGGTTTGTTCATCTTTCCTTCTTTTCTGCAGACTTCTAATTAGTGATTTTTCAAAACCAAAGTCATCAATTCCTTAGAAAGCTGTGGGTTGGGTGTTTCATTCCTCTTTGCAATTCGAGTGGAGATCCCTGCTTTGGGATGAAATGCAGTTCCCCACCACCTACTGCTTTTTCACTTGCTCACCATTTCTCCCACCCCACCACTGATCTTCTGTTCTTGAACAGATTGCAAAAATAAGTGAGACTTCCAATGCAATATATTTTTTTTGCCTCTGGGAGAAAAAGAACAGTGGATGGGGTTGTAGGGCACTGGAGTGAGAGAGAATGCAGGTGAGATGTGAGCCAACCCAGCTCCACTGACTGGCAGCTCGGACAGGTCCCTTTCCAACTCTTGGTCGCTCACCTGCAAAGGCAAGGTGGTGTGTTAACAACTGTTTAGTTCTCACACAGGTCTGGATGTGAGGGTCCCATGGACGGTGGCTGGTCCACTCTACCGGCCTGACTGTGTGAGGAGCCCAGTCGAGGGCCCGCAGCAGGTGGACACAGGGCTCTGAACCAGGCACCTCCCCACTGGATGCGAGCCATGTTGCCTTCTCCTCCAGGCACCATACGCCTGAAGTTTCTTCTGGCACAAGCAGTGATTCTGAAACTACATCTGCAGCTCCCCAAAATCTTTGCCAGACAAAGCAATCACACGTTTAAGAAAGTGGGCTGGGTTGAGACCACACTCTGTGCCTGCAGGAATTACTCCCACATACAGTCAACCGCTGGGTCCAACACCCGACTCCATTGAGAAGGTATAATACAGGCCTTTAACACGCCATCACAAACTAAATTCCCTAACAACTTAATTTTAGCCCCTAGCTTCTCACTGGCCGGGTTCTTTTTAAACTGTAATGACTGAATTACAGAATGCTGATTAAATACACAGTTCATTACAAGTATACCGTTCACACATTTACCTTGTAAGTAACTGGTGTTAAATGAAGTCTTTTATCCTCTTCGGATCATTGTTGACTAATGTTTGATTTTGAATACACACATATGAATTCCCCAGCTCTCTTCTCACATCTTTACTTAGCTGTAGAAATCTGAAAACTGCCTCAGAAAAAATTGGCTTAAAAAAAAACCTGCAATAATTTCTGGATGTATTTGTTTTCAAATAATCCGCATGTTTCAACAGGATTACCAACTGCTCAGTAGTTTTAGGTGATTCATAAAAATCACCCAGACAATAATTTTCATCTTTAAATCAATTATACAAATGAGAAAAAATGCATGCTTTCCAAATTGTTCCTTTATATAAAGCATATATTGGAAAGAGATGACTGGTTTGGAGGCTTCTAAGGGAACATTTTTAATCTAAAGCTGGATTGTGAGTCTTGATCTCACAGTTAAGGCTCCCAAAACATGGAGCCATGGAAAGTTCTCTCAGACTGAGGTGACCTTAAATAAAGTGTCACTAGAAGACAACCTCATTGCTTAAGGCAGGTGGTTCCAGCTGCTGCTGCTACTGCTGCTAAGTCACTTCAGTCGTGTCCAACTCTGTGCGACCCCATAGACAGTAGCCCACCAGGCTCCCCCATCCCTGGGATTCTCCAGGCAAGAACACTGGAGTGGGTTGCCATTTCCTTCTCCAGTGCATGAAAGTGAAAGGTGAAAGTGAAGTCATTCAGTCGTGTCCGACTCTTCGCAACCCTATGGACCGCAGCCCACCAGGCTCCTCCGTCCACGGGATGTTCCAGGCGAGAGTACTGGAGTGGGGTGCCATTGCCTTCTCCGGTGGTTCCAGAGGTGGGTTCAAATCGCGTGGCTTTAATGGAGGGGCATAAAATCTTGTATTTTTAATTTACCAAATGAATCTATTTTCTTATCTGCAAAGAACCATTGTTTTAAGGATTTTTCTCTATTTTCTTAAATTGGAGTGTATTTTCTTTATGATGCTGTGTTAGTTCCTGCTGTATAACAAAGTGAATCAGCTGTATGTATCCACATATGCCCTCCCTGTGGGCCTCCCTTCCATGCCCCCATCCACCCCTCTAGGTCATCACAGAGCACTGAGAGGAGCTCTCTGTGCTACAAGCAGTTCCCACTGGGAAAACCACAATTCAAAAAGACACATGTACCCTGAGTTCACTGCAAGAGCTTACTTACAATAGCCAAGACGTGGAAGCAACCTGAATGGCCATCGACAGATGAATGGATAAATAAGATGTGGACACACATACAATGGAATATTCGGTTCAGTTCAGTTGCTCAGTCATGTCCGATTCTGTGACCCCATAGACTGCAGCACACCAGGCTTCCCTGTCCATCACCAACTCCTGGAATTTGCTCAAACTCACACCCATCAAGTTGATGATACCATTCAACCATCTCATCCTTTGTAGTCCCCTTCTCCTCCTGCCTTCAATCTTTCCCAGAATCAAGGTCTCTTCTAATGAGTCAGTTCTTTGCATCAGGTGGCCAAAGTATTGGAGCTTTAGCTTCAGCCTCAGTCCTTCCAATGAATATCGAGGACTGATTTCCTTTAGGACTGACTGGTTTAATGTCTTTGCAGTCCGAGGGACTCTTAAAAGTCTTCTCCAATACCACAGTTCAAAAGCATCATTCAGTTCAGTTCAGTCGCTCAGTCGTGTCCTACTCTTTGCAACCCCATGAATCACAGCACACCAGGCCTCCCTGTCCATCACCAACTCCCGGAGTTCACTCAGACTCACGTCCATTGAGTCAGTGATGCCATCCAGCCATCTCATCCTCTGTCGTCCCCTTCTCCTCCTGCCCCCAATCCCTCCCAGCATCAGAGTCTTTTCCAATGAGTCAACCCTTCGCATGAGGTGGCCAAAGTACTGGAGTTTCAGCTTTAGCATCATTCCTTCCAAAGAAATCCCAGGGTTGATCTCCTTCAGAATGGACTGGTTGGATCTCCTTGCAATCCAAGGGACTCTCAAGAGTCTTCTCAACACCACAGTTCAAAAGCATCAATTCTTTGGCGCTCAGCTTTCTTCACAGTCCAACTCTCACATCCATACATGACCACAGGAAAAACCATATCCTTGACTAGACGGACCTTTGTTGACAAAGTAATGTCCTGCTTTTGAATATGCTATCTAGCTTGGTCATAACTTTCCTTCCAAGGAGTAAGTGTCTTTTAATTTCATGGCTGCAATCACCATCTGTGAGTTTGGAGCCCCCAAAACTAAAGTCTGACACTGTTTCCACTGTTCCCCCATCTATTTCAAATGAAGTGATGGGACCAGATGCCATGATCTTTGTTTTCTGAATGTTGAGCTTTAAGCCAACTTTTTCACTCTCCTCTTTCACTTTCATCAAGAGGCTTTTTAGTTCCTCTTCACTTTCTGCCATAAAGGTGGTGTCATCTGCATATCTGAGGTTATTGATATTTCTCCCGGCAATCTTGATTCCAGCTTATGTTTCTTCATTACTCAGTCATAAAAAAAGGAATGAAATTGGGTCATTTGCAGTGATGCGGATGGATCTATTTTTTTCTACTTAAAAAAAATATTAAATCATGAAAGTATGATAACGCATTTATAGGTGACTTACAAAATACAGAACAAAGTTATATGTAGTTCCACTATACATATTACAATTATTTTTAAGTAGGTAAATTAAGACTTTTAGTTGGGGCTTCAATATCAAACTCTCAAAAATTAATAGACAGAAATGTAGAAGGATATAGTAGACCTGAAAAGCACTATGAACCAATTCAACATAATTGAGACTGATACAATTTTCACCCAATAGCAGGATACAAATTCTATTGAAGTTCCCATAGATTTTAAACTAGGAGACCCAGGAACATATCCAACAACATAAAAAAAGGTGCAAAAAATTTGCAGTGTAAAGGTATTGAAATCATACTAAGTCTGTTCTCTTATCACCATGGAATCATGTTAGAAATCAAATATCAAAAGGTACTTGAAAATAACCCACGTAAACCCCATGTGACAATTACCAAGAGAGATCTTTGACTTAGACGTTGAAAGCCTCAGAAAAGCTAAAAGAATGAAAAAAACCAAAGTGCAAAAAGTGTAGGTGCCAAGAAAGCAGGTCTGGTCACTGGAGAGCATCTGCCCGCGAGGTCACTGCTGCCGACTCTCCACAGAGCTGCCCGCGCTCCGGCTGGGAGGTGTTTCAGACAGTCAGCTTTTCACGTTAGAACAGAAGGGCTTCCTGGGCAGCCTGGTCCTCCTTGTGGTTAACTCCATCACTCAGCAGACAGAGCACCCCCGGCTCAGGACCTTCTGCTGCCAGTGCTGGAGACCACACACACTTCTACCCGGCCACCTATTTTGATGACCTCCTGGGGTCAACATGAGCCTTTGATAAAACTGGACACCAGGCCAGCCTGGAGGGAGAAACTCAGAAAAAATGCACAGACCTCTGGACACTCACCTGTGCCCACAAGAACATTTGACTGCGCTCTGCGCACAGGAAAAGTGATTCTGCAAAAACCTAGAGGTTTGTCTTCTCCTCCCATTGTGAACCCGTCCTTGACCCCACCCCACCCTCCACCCCATGCATCAAATTTCACTTCACATCATTTACTGATGAGCTGGGTTTTTTCATAACCACTTGACAGTGCCAGCTAACTCCAATTTTTTTAAAGATGAGACTCTTGGTAACAACACGCTTTCCTCTCTATTTCTGGCTCTCATTCCACCACCTGCATTGGAAAACTATTTTAAGAGACAACGTCCAAGAAGGACGTGTGCAGTCACTTATGCTGCTTACCCCCTGTGACATGCATGCTATTGTTTTCCAATGCTTTAGTTTTAGCTTAAGCCTACAGTTTAAACATTTTAATTCTTTTACTGTCATTATGTTCATATTTACTATTTTCCTTGTGCATCTTTTTTCCTCTGGCATCAAGGGTATTTCTTCAAGATGGTTCTATTTTGTAAAGTACTTATCTTTTGGAAGGCATTTTAGTGAGGATCTATTGGTGAAAACACTCAATATTCTGGGTATATACAGGTGAAAGAAAAGGTCTGGAAAATGCACAGTATTTGAAATATAGTTTTAGCATATATTCAATCCTAGTTAGACTAGTTAGGCAATTATGTTTTTTAATGACTTGATGATGTTTCAGTTTTCTGCTTTTAAAAAGCCAGCTGTCAGCCTGTCATTCCACCAGAGGTGATGTTTCAACGTTTCTGTTTTTGCTTGCTTCTCTCTCTTTTTAAAAGTAGTTTGTTGAATATGTCATAAATTTCACCCATTTTAATGCATAACCAATGAATTTTTATATATACAGAGGTATAGACATTTCCACTATCTTATAGTAGAACTGTCCATCATCCTGTTGACAGTAACTCC